>NC_140085.1:108679109-108809109 GCF_964237585.1 Gallinula chloropus | reverse complement strand
TCAGAGTTCAGACAAATATGCCCTGTGTGAGAGTTCCCAAAAAGTAAACATTCCTCAGTTAAAACATTAATAGATTTCATCTAAATCAGGGAAAAATAAAATAGTTAGGTAAAGTAAGCTTTAGTAATAGCTTAATGAAATTTACATTACCTTGCAGTGGGAAAAAAAATGGCCTTGCAAAGGCAGTGCTAATCAAATGTACGATGTTATAGATGCTCAGCATGCTTTCCAGGGCATGTTTAATCCCACCTCAGATGCTCATATTAACTCTATCCACTTAGTATTTGTGATAAACATTCAGACTAGCTGAGTGTGTCCTAAAAAGAAAGTTAGATCATCAATCTCTCTTTGGCTCAGAAAGTGAAATTCTATCAGAGTATTCTTAATGCTTGAGATGTTTTCCTGCATGACAAGGCAACTAGAAACTACTCTGAACACATAATTAGTTCCTCCTCCTAATAACTGGCTAAAAGTCTTTGCACTGAAGATAAGTATCTGTTCTTTCTTACTTTTGTCTTTATAGTACAGAGAATCCTTTTAAAAGTAGATTCCCACATATTACTTAATAACGCATCATCTCTAGTTGTGGTGACAGAGAAAATTATAGATTAAATGAGAAGGAAAAAAGTGTCAAGTTTTCCCCACACTTATAACCTTTGTCTCTCATATTTTATGTCACCACTGAAAACAAGTTAAGTGATGAATTAGAAGGTTTAATCTTTATTAAAAGAAGTTGCATGATGGGCTTCTACTAGCAAATGTAGATGTGTATTTTCTGTGGAGAATGAGGCCCTATTGTTTCATCTTAATAGCCTCCTAGAAAAAGGGGTAGTTAAAAAATTAATGTACTCAAGCAGCAGGAAACTGTTTATAACCCATCTGTATTGCTGTTATCACTTTAAGAGGAGAAGCTGTCCCAGTCGAGACACTCCTGTGAAGATGAATCTCATCAGGAAGGACTGGGAGAGTTGGGCTTGTTCGTCCAGCAAAAGAGAGGCTCTGGAAGACCTCACTGTGGCCTTTCAATACTTCCAGGGATCTTATAAGAAAGATGGGTTCAAACTATTTAGCAGAGCCTGTAACAGTAAGACAAGAGGGAATGTTTTTTAAAGTAAAAGAGTGTAGATTCAGACTAGATTGAAGGAAAACTTTTTTTTTTTATGTGGATGAAAAACCACTGGAATAGGTTGTGCAGAGAGGTGATAGATGCCCCATCCCTGTAAACATTTGTGGTCAAGTAGGATGGGGCTCTGAACAACTTGATCTAATTGAAGATGTCTCTGTTAACTGCAGGGGGTTTGGACAAAATGTCCTGTAAAGGTCCCTTCTAATCAAACATTTCCGTGATTCTATGATTCTAAGACTATCATAAAATTGTTTGGAAAGGTAGGATTGTTTAGATCAAGTGAAAAGTATATTCAGGATATGTAACAGTGAGGTACTTGCTTTTCAAAGGAACTTGGTGTTCAGTGTTATGTTTCCTCTAAGTTAGGCACCAATAGTCAATACTTCTGCCTCTGTCACATCTTATTGACAATTTAGTGTCAACCACAGATCCATCCACATGCTGCCCTCCTTATGGCTCTGTTGTGGTTTTGCATGGTTGGGTTCTGTTGGAGGAGGGGGCTGCAGGGGTGGCTTCTGCAAGCAGCAGCCAGAAGTTCTCTGCAGGCCTGACAGAGCAAACACCAGCTGGCTCAAGGCCAGACCCACTGCTGACCAAGGCCAAGCCGATGCGATCGTCATAGCACCTCTGAGAATCACATTTAGGAGGCAAAAACTGCAAGGAGCCACTTTTTGCCATGAGAGAAGGGAGTGAGAAGGTGTAAGAAACTGTGCAGGCCCCAAGGAGGTGTACCCCAGGTACTGGAGAGAAAGATGCCCCTGTATCCTGTGGAGCAGACCACAGTGGAGTGGGTGCCCCCTGGCAGCCCATGGAAGAGGAGAGGAAGTGAAGACCCCACCTGCAGTCCATGGAGAGGCCCTACACTGAAGTGGGTGGAAACAAGTGGAGGACACTGTGACCTGCGTTGGAAAAAGTGTCTACCAGCACTTGCAGCCCATGGAGAGAGACAGACACTGAGAGACAGAGACCCACATCAAAAGAGGTTTGCTGGGGGGAAGCTTGTGACTCCATGGTGGACCAGGCTGGAGCAGTCTGGGTCTGAGAGCCTGAGAGACATTCTATGATTTATTACTGCCCACCATAGCAGTGACTCACGCTGGGGCAGCTGGTGAAGAGCTGAAGCCCCATGGGAAAGGACTCATGTTAGAGAAGTTCATGAAGGACTGTCCCCTGTGGGTGGGACCCCACACTGGAGCAGGGGAAGACTGTGAAGAATCTTGTGTATTCCCAGGCTAAAAAGGAAACCAACTTGTGAGGAACTGACCAAAAAAACCCCATTCTTCCACTCTCTGCCCCTCCATGTGCCACAATGTGGGGTGGGGGCAGGGGGAAGGGGGAGGAAGGGAGAGAAATCATGAAGTGCAGTCTGCTAAGAAGGAAGGTGGGGGGGGAAGGTGCTTTAAGATCTGGTCGCGCTTCTCATTACCCGACTCTGGTGTCACTGGGTGTGCAGTGCAGTGTAATACATTAGAGAGTGTTCTTTCCTTTCTGCTGTGTTGAGTCTGTTGTGCCCCTGACTCCTAAACCTCTCAATATATATTTTCTCCCCTGACCAGATGAAAAGAGGAGTGATAGAATGACTTTGGTGGGCATCTGGCCTCCAGCCAGGGTCAAATCACCACAGGTTCTGCAGCAGGATTCATTGCCTACTACATCTCTCCTCATTCTTCTGTAGACCACTCACTCCAAGCACCATGCTCCAGTCAGAAATGTATTCCTTCCTTATTACGTAATTCAGGACATGAATGAAAGCACACTCCTTGCTGAGACAGAGATTCAGGATCTTTCAATACCTTCTAAAATCTATTCCAGAACTGCAGATCCTTTCTTTAGCAACTTTCACCATCAGTAATTTGAAGGCCTA
This sequence comes from Gallinula chloropus, assembly GCF_964237585.1. Lineage (NCBI taxonomy): Eukaryota > Metazoa > Chordata > Aves > Gruiformes > Rallidae > Gallinula > Gallinula chloropus. Next base: position 108,806,119 of record NC_140085.1, on the reverse strand, counting down.
AAGAACTAAAACATTTATTTACTTAACTCTTGATGACAGAGGATTGTTCCTTTGATGGACAAATCAAAACATCTTTAGAATACATTCATCTGATCCACTTAATTTTAGCCTGAATCAAGTAACTTTAATTACCAATATAGTAACTGATTATGGGAGCAGAAGTTGATTTTTAATGTCAGAAAAGAATAGAAGCCTTTAAGAGAGTAAATTTAATGGTATCCCATAAATTAGCAGTCTATAGAAGAAGTGGGGTTTGCATTTTACAGATATGTCAATAAAGAATTTGATACTGATCTCACAGCCTTCTCCTGGACAAACTGGCAAGATACTGACTGGATTGATGGTCTGTGAGATGAATAGGAAGTTGTCTAACAGGTCACACTCAAGAGAACGGTGAAAAAGATTTTTTTACTCAGGCTGGAAGCCTGAGTAAAGTGGGGTCCCTCGGGGATAAATACTGGGTTCCACAATGTTTGGCATCTTCAAATATGGTCTAGATGGTGGGATTGAAAGCACTTTCACAAAGCTTCCTGATGACATTAAACTGAGTGCTAAGATGGAAATTTCAAAAGGAACAGATATCTTACAGATAAACCAAGCAAGTTGGAAGAGTGGGCTAGCAAGAACAGTATGAATTTTGACAAGGCAAGTGAAAATCCCAGTATAGGCTAGAATCTGTGGCTAGGGAGCAGACTTGCTGAAAGAGACCTGGGGTTCCTGGCAGATAACAAGCTGATGAGAAGTCAGCAGTGTGTCGTTGCAGCAACAAAAGCAAATTGGATTCTGGGCTGCATCCATAATTTAGCAGAGAGTCATGGTCATCCCACTCTACTCAGCACGTGTGAGGTCATATCTGGTGTGCTGTCCCCCATCTTGGTCCCCACAATTAAAAGACAAAGCCAGACTGAAGCGGGTCCAAAGGAAGGCCATGAATATGATAAAAGGCCTTGTGAACTTAGCCTATGCAGAAAGACTGAAGACATTAGTATTTTCTTCCTGAAGAAGAGGAGGCTCAGGGGATACTCATCACAATATTCCAGTACTAAAAAGGTGTTTCAAAGAGGATGGAGGCTCTCTTTTTCAGAAGGACTCACATGGAGAAGACAAGGGGCAATGGGTGCACACAGTACTGGGAGAGTTTTCCTTTTAATATAAGAAAGAAATTGTTTACAGTGCGAACAATCATTGACAGCAACAGCCTCCCCAGGGATGTGGTTAAATCTGCCTCTCTGGAGGTTTTCAGCATATGAGCGAACAGGGTGCAGGATAATCTCATCTAGGCTGTTTCGCATGAAAGACTGGTCCAGAGGATCTTTCAAGTTCTATTCCAACCTGGGCTATTGTATGATTCTATGATACTATCTGTAGAATTAGGAGTGCCTGAAAACATATCTAATTTGTCACAGTATCAGTAAATAAGAAGTGATTGGTCAATCATGCGAGGATATTATTTTACTAAAGAAGACAGATAAGAAATTAAAGATCAACTTATTGTTGGTATAAACACTTACTTTCCAGCATTTCCTATTTATAATTGTGACAGGACACCTTAGAACATAGAATAGTTATGACAACTCACATTTATATGATAGATTGTTGCAATTCATTAATAATATATCTAATTTCCTCTCTCTACCAGAACATATTCCCATTCCACTTTCTCTCTGTGGCCTAGAAAAAAATTATTGCATCAATTTGAATTAACCACATGACTGTAAGTGTTAAGTAGATGTAATTCTCACTGTTTTCTCTTTTAATCAGATATCCAGACTATATTTTCTGGTTTATCAGTTTATGAAACCTGAATCTCACAAATGAACGTGTGGTCTGTAGTCTCCTGAGCAAGAACTTCTTTTGACTTTCCATTGACTTCTTTTCCTTTCTTCAAAACAAACTCCAAGTGATGTCTTCATAACTTATGGATACTGCCTAAAACTGTTTTGATTTAAAATGCACTTGAGGAGGAGGTTTCAACCTTGTGACTCAACATTCCCTATAAAAATAATACTTGTCTTATTTATAGTTCCATATTATCAGATTCAGATTGTATTTTTTCCAACCCTCAATTCCTCATAGAAAATCTTGCTTCTACATCCTAAAAAAAAAAAAAAGTAATAAAATAAACAACCCAAACTATTTAGAAATCTATACATCTGGCATCTATGAAAGATTGTAGAAACCTGTCACATAAAAATAAAAAACACTGTTTCTCATCCAATTTGTTTCAACTGAACACAATGAAATATGCCTCAATAGTGAAAACTCCTTTCAAAGGAAAAAGCATCACAGACAGCAGTATAGGAAAAAAAATCATCTCACTAGTATGTAGGTAGATTTCCTTCTTACTTCATACACTTAAATTTATTTTCTAGAAGATGTTCTAAAACAATGACATTTTCAGTCATAAGCAACCTCAGGCAAACTGAGTAATATAAGTAGTACAAAAAAACCCATCTTAGGCCAACTGCATACCACAGAAATTATAATAGTTTACGTGATGTCAATAGGCAAATACATAATTTAGTTCAGACAGTTGTGATGAAAACAAAAAAGAAATGTTAAACAATATTTTGAAATTAATTTCTGAAGTCTAACATTGACCAGCCATCACAATGTTTACTTGAGCTCCACTTTTAAAAAAAAAAAGTGTATCTACCTTCTCAACATATTACTAATACCAATGAAGTTAATTTTGGATTTAGAGAACTAGGGTTTCACCATGGGATCCCCTCTTTCCTATTATTTCTGTGAACTTCCAGATGGCTTATGTTAGAGATCTGCTGAAAGAGTCGTCTTTGAAAACATGAATCACTTACTCAGCTTTACTTGCTCACATTTTCTTTCCAGGGAGAGAAAAGCAACAATCTACATGCTATATGTGAAGATACAAGTCCATTTTTAAAGAACTGTAATGGATCATATGAGGAGCAGCTGAGGGAGCTGGGGATGTTTTCTTGAGAAGAGGAGGCTGAGGGGAGACCTTATCACCGCCTACAATTGCCTGAAAGGAGGTTGTAGAGAGGTGGACGATGGTCTCTTCAGACAGGTGACAGGTTATAGGACAAGGGAAAATGGAACAAAGCTGTGCCAGAGCAGGTTCAGATTAGGTGTTAGGAAAATATTTTTCACTGAAAGAGTTGTCAGGGTCTGGAACAGGCTGCCCAGGGAGGTGGTTGAGTCACCGTCCCTGGATGTGTTTAAAAAAATGGTAGATGAGGTACTTAGGGACATGGCTTAGCGTAGGACAGAAACAGTTGGACTCGATGATCTTAAAGGCCTTTTCCAACCTTGTGATTCTGTCATTCTGTGGATCACAGGGTGTGGGGTGGGGGGGAGGTGGGGGAAGGTTTTCATAAATACATTTTTACCATTACTTGATAATTTATGCAGATTTTCAGTCATGTGAATATGAGTAAACATTAAGCAGAAAGAAAGTGATGGAAACTGAAGTTAAGAAAGTATTGCAGTTCTAATTGCACTTCTATTTCATATTGCATGATAATCTAAATGAACAGCCCTATAAAGGCAAATCCTTAGAGGTCATTAAGATATGAGTCTGTAATAACATAGAATGTCATAAATATGGCTTATAATACTATATAATGTCAGTAACTTCAATTTCTGACCCTGTTAGAGGAAAGAAAGCCTGAAAATGTGCAGTGATTATTCTTTAATTAATTAGAAGCCAACAGTTAAACTTTGTTTTACCTACATATTTGCTAATTTTTTTGCTTTCCATGTCACACATGCTGTTGTCTTTAGCCTTTCTGTTCTTCACATTTTCTTTAGTCTTGTGTCCCAAAGCAAGACTCTCCTCTGTTCTTCCTTTTCCTTTCCCCCCCCCCTCTGATTTTCAGATTGTGTTGCTGTTATTTAATATTATATTTTTTCTTTTCACGATGGTACACCTAACAGTGGGAGAATAACTTCCTTCAAACTCTGTACTGTTAGAACTTCAGCATGAATTTTGAGCCATGTATACAGAATATAGAATTTTTATCAAGTTCTATACGAGTATAGAAGCTTTAAAAAGTATCTGCAGTAACTAATAGAAAAATTCAAATTAGACTGAAAGATAAAGTAACACAGTTGATGCAGAAACCAGGTCCTCTGAAAGAGGAGGTGGTGTTTTGATCCAAAGACACCAAAAGACTTTCCAATTAAGTGGACATATCTACTGAGGAAACCACTGTATGTTTCATGAATACTCTCATGAATACTATGTAGCTAAGAAGACACAACCAGAACCCAGATTCAGATACATGACTTCATCAGCAAACATAAATGCTACCACTAAAAATATATATATATATAAAAAATCCCATTCAGGTTTTATTAGTCTTCTTAGGTTTTGGTTGTTTTGGGGTTTTTTTACAGGTGCTTCATAATGAATGGTGTATCAATGTCTATAAACATTAATTTCATTGTGAAAATAGGAAGAAAAACATAGCATCAAACGTATTTGCCATGTGAAGATAATCACTCCCATGAAGAATCATGGATGGAACTTCAATTATACAAGTAGTCAACTTCTGTAACTTTTATACATTAGCTAAAATGTACTAAGAGTATGCAGCAAAACAGAAAACAACAACAAAAAGCCTGGAAGAATCATTATTTTTACTATGAAACCCAGAAAATCAGTTTCAAAAGAAAGCAAAGTAGCCTCTTCACTCACATCTGTGTTTTTTCTCATGCTACAAGTTCCTCAACATAGTTTTCTGTTTTTTTAAACTAATAATTTAATTTAGTTCCTCTTTGCTACATATAACCAATAGTTACTTATTAGTTTAACTTTAATTCAATGTATTGTAATACTAAAATGTTACCTCTAGAAACACCTGAAAAGCATGGCTTCCTGAAGTTGCAATTGCTTCCTGTCCTGAACAAGACAGTGGATTAGGTATAACAATAGAAAACTAATATTTTATTGAAGCCGTTAACTACTAATGTATCACACAAAAAACGATCTACAAGAGAAGTAAGAAAAATATATTAGCTTTGGCAGATTTCCATCAGCATATTAATAACCATCTTCAAAAGTGTTTCTTTCCAGATTTTGGGAAAACTTTTAGGCACACCAGTTTCTGTCTTAATGCAATTCATCCTCCTCTCAAACAGAAGAACATAAAGCAAGAAAGCAAAGTCAGACCAGTAGTACTCTAAGAATGATAAAAGTAGGCTGAACATTGTAGGCAGTTGCAGTACATTGTAATTACTCACAGTCACCTTGTCTTCTCAGTATGTAAAAAAGTAAAGGATAAGCACAGGTAAGGTAGGCAATTGTTTTTGTTGGTATTAATGTAAAATATTGAATGGTGGTGTATTACTCATCCATGACATATTGTCTCTTTCATGTTTTTTTTCTACTTGTTTACATGTCTAATATCAATAGATACAATTTTATGTTTTCTTGCAACTGACAAAATACTCTTCCAAAATTTAGGAGTGGTGGTGAAGATAAACTTGTATGTCTTGAAGTTAGGCCTTTGAAAGTTTCTATTAGTCATCATACTTGAAGAATTGTGTTTTAATTGAAAGTTGTTTTCATGTATTTTATCAAGTTACAGTAAAACTCACTTGAATTTCAGACTATTATAAGAATGTGTATACTGATCTAGAAAATCAATCTATGCCTTTTGGGCACACTGCTAAGAAAATGTACTATCAACAGTTATGAACTCATCTTCATTATTGTATGTTATCAGAAGAGAAATGTGTGGTTGTCTTTATCTCAATCATTTTTCTACACATAAATCATACGTTGTCAACTTTATTTTATTTAACTATTCTTGACAGTTGGCAGCCTTCATTGCAATATTTTACAGAGAAAATTATACAGACTAGGTATTAATTTGCATCATGAATGGACTTCAGTCTCTAATTCTTGAGCACAGAATTCTATCCCATAGAAAACCGGTGTTAGGGTGGCAAGTTCTAAGCCAGTGGCTGGTTTAGACGATGTGAATGCATATTAACAAATGCTAGTCCATGGTTTTGTGTTGAGTGTTTTAAGATATTTTGGAGTTATATATTTTGGAGTAATATATTTTAGAAATATTGGAGTCTTCTTCTCTGGAGATATTCAGGATCCATCTGGATGCCTGTCTGTGCAATATGAGCTAGGGAGCTGCTTTGGCAGGGGGGTTGGACCCGATGATCTCTCAAGGTCCCTTCCAACCCCTACAATTCTATGATTCTGTGATTTTTTGTCTTTGAAATGAAGCATTTTTTGTTACAGCAATTTTTTGTGATAATACTGCATTGCGCCTGAACTTGATCACAGATTTATGCAATCAGAGAATAGTTGCTGGAAGGGACTTTTGGGGGTCGTATTATCCAGCTGAAGCCTGGTCACCTATAGCCAGTTGCCCAGGACTGTCGAGACAGATTTTGAATATCACTAAGGATGGAGACCAGAAATTGGGCCACTTTTTCCAGTGCTCAGCTACTCTTACAGTAAAAAATTGTTTCCTGATACTCAGATGGAGTCTTCTGCATTTAATTTTGTGCCCATTGCCTCTTGTCCTGCCACTAGGCACCAATGAAAAGAGCCTGGATCTATCCTCTTTGCACTGTCCCTTCAGGTATTTATACACATTAAAAAGACACCCCTGAGCCTTCCCATCTCTAGGTTAACGAGTCCCATTTGTCTCAGCCTTTCTTCATAATCATCTTTGTGGCCCTTTTTTGGACTTTCTCCAGTATGCCCATGTGTCTCTTGCAGAGGGGAGCTGTCATGATTTCATCCCAGAGTGCAGCTAAGCACCATGCAGGTGCTCACTCAGACCTTCCCCTTGGGATAGGGGAGAGAATCAGAAGAATGAAAGTGAGAAAACTTGTGGTTTGAGATAAAGACAATTCAATAGGTAAAGCAAAAGCCACTCACACCAGCAAAGCAAGACAAGGAATTCATTCCCACTTTCCATCAGCAGGCAGGTGTTTGGCCATCTCCAGGAAAGCAGGGCTCCATCATGTGTAACAGTTACTGGGAAGACAAATGCCATCACTCCAAATGCAACTGCTCCCCTCACCCCTATTCTTCCTCTTCCCTGAGCCCTTTATAAGTTGAGCATGACATCATGTGATATGGAATATCCCTTTGGAGGGTTTGGGTCATCTGATCTTTCTGTGCATCCTCCTAACTCCTTGTGCAACCCCAGCCATCCCGCTGGTGGGGCGGTGTGAGAAGCAGAACAGGCCTGGGCTCTGTGTAAGCACTGCTCAGCAGTAATAAAAAATAATCCAAAACATAGTCTGAATTTTGTCCAATCAAAATGGAAGCTGCTCGTATGATGTCCAATCAGAAATGGCAATCACACAACAGCATCACAACTCCACTTTCACTTCAATCTTTCTATACCAGGATATTAATTTTATCATCATTTATTTGAGCCTTTTTTAGTGAGCCTATTGATAGCATATCTGCTACGGCATGTTTAGTGATATGATTCCTAGATGTTCTACACTAAACTTGTCTTCAGTGTTACTCTGCTGAAATCCACACAAAAATGGATCTATCAAAAACTCAATGAAAAATGTTGTGAATTTAAGTTCAAAGTTCTGTATTTATTTTAAGAAATCAATAAAAATCAGTATGATGTGTATAAACTGCAAGACAGTGGAGAAAAAAAAAAAACAAAACCAAAACCAAACAAAAAGAAAAACATTAAAACCCAAAAAAACCAAAACTAAAGTGTATTTCTGTGAGACCTGGCAGGAAATGAAATTCTTTCACTATTATAAAAAATATGTATTTAAGGTAAACTCTTTCCTTGGAAAATACATGAGACTATATCTGTACTCTATGATCATGGCATCCAAAATATTATCTGAAGTGACTGGCTTACTCCCAGTATTATCTCAAATAATGCTAGCAAGCTTGCTTGTTTTTCATTCCAGGTGTCTTCCCTTCTGCTATATACAACAGGGAACTAGCCTGGCATCCTTTTATCCCCACCAGAACTGTGGCTACTGTTATGAAAACCATGACACAAACTATTGATAGTTCTTGGTTTGTTGTGTGTTTTCTTTTAATAAATTGTTTGCAAGTGTCAAGTTTCAACATTTGAGGATATGTAGACCAGAGTAAGAAAATAATAATTGCTTTTGGAGGAGATTTTGGATTTCTTATCATTCACACAATATCATTTGAAGGAACGTACGAGTAACTTCACAATTTCACATTGTTCTGCAATAGGGCGATTTTTAAAATTTTGTTGATGGTTCTCAAGAAAAACTAAAAGAAAACATAATATGCCTACACAACACATCTAACAACTTGAGACAACCTTCTCAAACACTGCAGATGCTCAAAATATTTCAATAGAAAATTCCATATGGTTGGTATTCCAAAAGTGAAAGCAGAGAAAATAGTTCAAAAAAAAACCCATTGTAATGAGCAGGATTGTTTCATATTTGGTGCTTTAACATTTTGAAAAAAGTTGCACAATTCTTTGAGATAAACTCATTTTATTTCCAGGGTATGTGCCCTGGAATCCTCAGTCCTGTTTGTTCCCTATCTGTGCATGTTTTTGAACAGAAGGAATATTTATGCCCTACTCTGAAAAATATTTTCTAAGAAACTCAGAGCACTTTTCTACCCTTCCCCTGACATTCCCAATAAGTTGTTTGTTATTTTTTTCTCTGAATCAAGTTGATGTTGCCATCTGGCATACTTCATCCTGTCTACTGATCATGAAAATTTTGTGAGTTTTCATCACCAGCTTAGGCAGAGAGAAAGTTAAAAGTAGCAGAAATTGGAAAGCAAGAAACAACCACTGCTCTAGACCATTTATTTTAACTCAGAACATAATTCAAAAAGGTTTGCGTTTTCACAGCTGTCTTTCAAGATAGCATTTGAGTATTCTATTTTCTTTAAGCATACCTAAAGTTAAGATAGAACTTAGGAATTACTTGAACATTAATATGCAAGTCACATGAGTAAACATTTAGTCCTGTATGTAGATTTTTTGAAGTAACAGCTAGTATTATCACAGAGAGACAAAAAATTTCCTTGTATTCTTCTATTCAAATAAAACAGAATTTCAACTCCTTTGTTTTACTGCAAAATATTAAGAACTCTGGAGAATCTAAAACATTATATAGCAAAAGACTATAGTTCAAACTGCAACCATCTTTTACTTAGCTGGGATGGAGCGGAATGGTGTTGTTTCAGTCTTCAACTGCATGCACTATCACCTTTCATACTTTGGAGTATGTCAAGAAGCCTTAGGAAAAGGAGACGGAAATGATTATGTAGTACTCTTGATATTTCAAATGTCAAGAGAAAGAAGAAAAGTTTGAATGTATTATTATGTCTCGGTAATGCACTTCAATTTTCCCCCAGACATCGCAGAGTAAGAAAGTGAACAGTTTAACTCACTTTTCCAGTGCTTCTGAAGTCTTGTAAGTAAAGGTCAGAGACACTAAGATCTCAATTTTCTTTTTCCACTAATTGAAATGGAGTTACTGTTAATTAACAAAATTACAGTGAAATTATAAATGATTTTCCACCTTCTAGTTATGCCTTAGAAAGACTGTTTCCTAACCTATAGACAGTGGAACCATTCCTTGTGTCTGTCTTTGGCATGTACAAAACCTCAGATATAGAAAGGATACATCATTCTAAAAACCAAAAGAGGATTCACCTGATTGTATGTGGAGATTTATAGATTGTCCTCTGTTAAAATTGAGACACAGTTCATCTATAAGTCAAATAATGTTAAGTGTATTATTTTTTGAATGGATAAGGATTGTTGAACATAGTTGAGCATTTCAGTCTATGTTCATGAAACAATGCAGCTGTGATTATTTTAGATCATTAGGTCCTGAAATTATAAAAAATGTAAAGCTTTAAGTAAGCATCTTGAAGCTCTGACTGCAGGCATTTTAGACAAGTTTTTGAACTCTGTGAAAGACTCATCTTGATATCTGTACCCTTTCCTTCATTCTTTTTTTGTTTTTTTGTATAGTTCTCTTCTTCAGCAGGGAAAAACACTTTAATTGCTTAACTATTAGAAAATTTATGAATTACAATAGGGCTCAGCATGTTCCCTAAATAAGAATACCTTCCTGGCTTGGATTTTTCAAGCTCAGTAATAGAATCTCAGAATCATAGATCATCCTGAATTGGAAGGGACCCATAAGGATCATTGAGTCCAAGTCCTGGCTCCACATAGGGCCAGCAAAGTCAGAGAATGTGACTGAGAGCATTGTCCAGATGCTTCTTGAACCCAGTCAAGAGTGATGCTGTGACCACTTCCCTGGGGAGCCTGTTCCAGTGCCTGACCACCCTCTCAGTAAAGAGCCTGTTCCTAATATTCAACCTAAACCTCCCCTGTCACAGCTTCATCCCATTCTCTCTGGTTCTATCACTTAGTTACCAAAGAGAGGGGATCAGTGCCTGCCCCTTTGCTCTCCCTCACCAGGAAGCCATAGACTGCGATGACGTCTCCCCTCAGCCGCCTCTTCTCCAGGCTGAACAAACCAAGGGACTTAAGCCTCTCCTCATAAGACTTTCTCTCCAGACCTTTCATCATCCTCATTCCCCTCCTCTGGTCACTTTCCAAGAGTTTTGTGACCCTCTTGTACTGTGGTGCCCAAATCTGCACCCAGTACTCAAGGTGAGGCTGCACCAGTGCAGTGTAGGGCGGGAAACTCCCTCCCTGGACCGGCTGGCAATGCCGTGATTGATGCACCCCAGGATATGGTTGGCCCGCCTGGCTCCCTGGGCACACTGTCAGCTCATGCTTAACTTGCTGTTGTAAGGACCCCCAAATCCCTCTCAGCATGGCTGGCCTCCAGCATCTGATTCTGCAGTCTGTATGTGCAGCCAGGGTTACCCCTTCCCAGGTGCAGAATCCAGCACTTGCCCTTATTAAACTTCATGCTGTTGGTGATTTTCTAGCAGGCTGAGGTATGTGACTCTGCCCTTCTACTCCGCTCTGGTGAAACTCCACCTGGAGTACCATGCCCAGCTCTGGGGCCCCCTACATAAGAAAGACATGGAACTGTTGGAGCAAGTTCAGAGGAAAGCCACAAAGATGATCAGAGGGCTGGAGCACCTCTCCTGTGAAGACAGGCTGAGAGAGTTGGTCTTGTTCAGCCTGCAGAAGAGAAGGCTCTGGGAAGGCCTTGTTGCAGCCTTTCAATACCAGAAGAGGGGCCTACAAGAAAGCTGATTGATTGGATAGCCACATTATGATTTCTTGTCTTGAAATTCTAGTCGTTATAATATCCTTTCCTATACTGGGCCTCTTGTCCGATTGGACTGGGCTATACTGGGTTGGGGTATGGATGACAACAAAGCTGGTTGTTAGCAACATTCAAATATTGCTTTGCAATTGTTAACAACCACATTACCTTGGTTTCATCACACTGGTTACAAAAGGTAAACTTTATGACCTGGTTACATCTAGAATTGTTCAAGGCCATGTTGGATGGGGCTTTGAGCAACTGGGCTAGCAGAGGGTGTCCCCATCCATGTCAGGGGGGATGGAACTAGATGGGCTTTGAGGTTACTTTCAACCAAAACCGTTCTATGATATTATGATTCTATAATTAACTAGAGTTACATTTCTTTTGGTGACCCTTGTTAATAAAAGATAAAGCATTCTTATTGATATATATATATTGGTAATAGATAAGATCCTCTTTCATTCTCTCTGGCACAGTACAGTAGTAGCTGTTTTAAAAGGAGAGACTGCCAGTTTTGAAGAGAGCAATGAGGTTTGATAGGACAGGAAAAAGCTTTTAAAATTGTTTTATATAATTGAAAGGGTTTTTTGGAGTGTGAGTTATTATTTGAGATGGGAAGGGTAATCAGTTTCACAAGAATAAAATCTTACCTAATTTGAGGATTCCCCTTTGCAGAATCAGAGAATCATAGAATCATTAGGTTGGAAAAGACTTTTGAGACCATCAAGTCCAATCATACCTGTCCTCTACTAAACCATTTCTCTGAGCACCTTGTCTACCTTTTGAATACATCCAGGGTTGGTGACTCAAACACCTCCCTGGGCAGCCTGTTCCAATGCCTGGTAACCCTTTCAGTGAAGAACTTTTTCTTAATGTCTAATCTAAACCAGCCCTGGTGCAGCTTGAGGCCATTCCCCCCTCGTCCTATCACCTGTCACTTGGGTGAAGAGACCAATACCCACCTCTCTACAACCTCCTTTCAGTTAATTGTAGGCAGTGATAAGGACTACCCTCAGCCTCCTCTTCTCCAGGATAAACAGTCCCAGTTCCCTCAACTGCTCCTGAGCAGACGTCACACGCAATGGAGTATTGGTTTGGGTCAGATGTCTTGGCTGCATCCCCTCCCAGAATCTTGCCCGCCCCCAGCCTACTGCTGAGGGGAGGAAAAATGCTAGAGAGAGAGACAGCTTTGATGTGTGCCAGCACTACTCAGTAACAGCCAAAACCCTGGTGTGTCATCAGCACCTTGCGGCTGCCAATACATCGAACAGCACTGTGAGGGCAACATGGGGAAAATGAACTCCATCTCAGCCAGACCCAATACAATACTAATAATAGAAAAATGGAATGCAAATGATCCAATAATTTTGTTTGGTCTTAAAAAAAATAGATAAACATAGGATTGAAACATGGCATTGTTTCAAGACAAAAAATACCCAACAAAACACCACCACAAACAGTTCTTCTCTAAAAGAACTTTCAAAAAATTCAAGGCAATTCTCTTTCCTAAAAGAGATTACAGCATAAATCCTATGAAAATTCCTGTAATATTTTAGTGCTTTAAAATTTTCAGGTTCAGTGAAAAACATATATTTTAAAAAAATGTATGATTGCTTAAATTAGTTTCTTCACTGAAGTAAACACCGGTGAAAGAAAAAAGCATTGCTTATACAGTGGTTCCAATCAATCATGTTTATCAGATTAAATGAGTCATTCATTGTGATCCACTGATTTTATACAAATTAGCAAAGAGACGCTGTCACATTTTTAGTTGCATAAGTTTACAAATTTGTTTCTTCTATTAGTTATCCTGTCAAGGCTGTAAAGATTTCCTGCTTCCATCATTCTCCCAAATATTGTTATATACACACATGTTTATATGTATTCAGTTTGATATTTGACTTTTTTTTTTTGTTCCATGGGAAACAATATATAATCATGCATCACTTTTAAAATAAAAAACTCCAAAACTTCAACAGGAACAACAGAATCTCCTCACTTTCTCTTGCACATTTAACTGTTTTCTCCACCTAGGGAGTTACTTTCAGGTAAGAAAAGATTTCCAAAGAGTTGAATGCAGTGGTCAGAAAATATTGAATAACAAAGAAGAAATCCCATTATGTCAGCCAAAAAGAAAGAGGTATGGAAAGTCTGTTCAGGTGTGTGGGGTTTTTTGCTGTTTTGTTTAAGTCAGAGGAGGCACTTCCTCCACTTTTAGGAAATAAATGTTTGTTTCCCTTATTCACCATATTTTATCACCTCCTGTGCATGCTCTTACTATCTCATCCCAAATGCAATTGGGAAACACTCAATCAAACTGTGAAATAATTGGGCCTGTATTTCCACGATAAGACTAAAATAGAGCCCTTGAAGCTGAGACAATTAAGAGAAGTTATTTGTTCAAACAGTATTGGAAAGGGTTCAGGACATTAACTTAAAAAATTCATCTTTCTCCTTGAAATAAAATTTTACTTTTCTCTGTAAGAAAAGTCTCTAGTGACAGTTCCAACCTAACAATCAGAAAGGTTAATTTTAGCTTTTGTGAGATGTCCTTTTTTCTTATAAAAATGTTTTTCGTTGTAGATAATTCATATACTATATCCAAAGTTATATAACCTTCAACTAGTGTTTTCAAAGCCGTTGGCCCATTGGAAAGAAAAAAAGATGACAAGGCTCCTCTATATGAAAGTGATCTCTTCCTTTCACAGATGGTGAGTATGCCTAAATTAATTTCATTCTTGTTGATATTGTCTCAAGAGAGATAGTTCCATTGCAGTGAAACATTTTCTTCAGGTAAGCTTCAATAAACTCACAGGTTTTGCTCCATGGCTGTATTGGCTATTCTACATCAGACCAACAGATGCCTAATAGCAATCTTTGCTATTAGCTCCAAAACCCGAGCTTTTATTATCACCTCAAGTAGGAAAGATCTTAATGAGAGATAGCTATTTCTAAATTTAAAAAAAAAAAACAACCCCACAACCCAAAAAGCAAACAAACAGCAACAAAAAAAAAACTCCTGAGCTTTTCTCAATGCTTCACTAAGGTAATTGAGGGTCTGTCCTTGAGCATGGAAGATGACTCTGGCTTATGAAATAGGGCCAAGTATTTGAAATTTTAGAAAGGTTTTTAATTCTTGAACTAGTAATGGTAGTTTATGCCTAATCATTATTTATGCTCAAGTTAGAAATTTAATGAAATCACACAAAGAGGGATGGGTTGTTGGTTTGGGGTTTTTTTTTTGCTAAAAGGACAGCAATAAAGTGTCAGAGAGAAAATATGTTCCTAAAGATGAACATACAGTGAGACATACAGAAGTGCTGATCAATAGGGTAACTGCTTTGGATATTTGAGGTACTGCTGAATAAATCTCATTCATTACTTCTGTTAAAAAAGACTCTTCTTGGATAGATGAGCTTTAGACTGTTCTCTCTGAAACACAGAAGTCACACTTGGATATCTTGTTGGAGATATGTTTTCTTAGAAACAAATAAGAGAAATATAAAGCTGATAAAGCAAAAAAATACTACTAGCTCAACACAAAATAAGCTGACTTTTTTTTTTCTTTCAACTTGTAAGAAGTAGAAAGATTACTACATAAAATATTGTATTGGAAGAAAGACATCAAATTCAGTACACATTTTTTCTGATCAGCAGCTCTGTCTTTATGTATATGATATAGTTGCCATTTTCTTAAAATGCAGTTTTCTGAACTTACTGGGATCTACTCCCAATAAGTTTCTTGTTAAATTCCATTTAGCTACCTTATGCCATAATTTGAAGAAAGGAAAAATAAACTAAAGAAATGTGAATGAGTTCTTATTGCTTTTTTCCTTTTCTTAATAATACTATGATTTGCAGTTTAGCAAGCATGGAATGTGTTATTATTTTTCTGGTATACAGAAACAAATAGTTTCAGTACAGAAAGAAAATTACTATATAATGTAATAATGATTTATTAGAACCATCAGCCATTAGAGAAAGACCAGTTAGTGAGCAACCTAAAGATACTAAGGCATATGCAGAATATAAACGTTGACAGAGAAAAGATTGAAGGATATTCCTTTTTTTCATTACCTGATAGTCATGCAGTCATCTTTTGGACTGAAAGGGTGTTTTCCTAAAAGTACGCCTAATTGTGATTCTTTAGGAGGCAAAGTGAATTAAGAAGAGGAAGTATAGCATACATGGCATGCAATAAGGAATTTAAAAAAATCTCACTTGCAAGGGAAAAGGATCTTTTAAAGTAGAAAATACAATTTCTATTAGGAACAGAGGCTAATTTTTTTGCTATAAAAAAAAAAAGAAATTGTAAAAAACTATAGCAAAATGAATGCAAACAGCAAGGATTAGACCAGCGAGTCTACAACTCTAAGTACCTGCATAGACCTATAGTAGAACCACTAGTGATGGAAATGTGTCTACTGTACAGTGATCTATCCTCCTTGATCTTCCAAGACAGTATTTTTTCTTTACCACTAAGTTGCAAATTCCATATTAAAGATTTTTTAAAAATAGTATTTAGTTGTCTTCACTTGACATCCAGAGGGTTTTTTTTAGATTTTCAGTGCTTGTTTATTTGTATCTCTTCCAAAATATCCACTTCTTTCTTCTGCTTTTTGCACAAAGAATTTTTTTAAAAAGTTTTTTAATATTAAACTGTGGATGAAGGCCATTTTTCTTCAGTGATACAAACTAGGATTTGTCATTTTATTCCTTAGATTAATTCATCTCTAAGAGAACACAGGCTTTTATAAGGACCGCTTTTTTTCCCAAGCGGCATATGCTGCATTTTAATAATTATACAACAGGAATGAAGGTGATTACAACAAATAACACTAAAGAACACTTCCATTTTCTTCAGGACTCTGAGATTACTCTTATAAGATTTTTAAATGGTTATGAAGACATATGTATAGCAAAGGAAAATGCATTTTGTAGTAACAATGTTGTAACTCTCTTCTCCATTATGTCCCTGTAAATGTGAAGCTGGAATTGCAACCTGACAGTCATCCACTAAGAGAAGGTGAGTGTCAGAGTTTCCAGGTTTGATTCCCTCAGAAGCCTCTCATAAAAAAGTTAGATATAAAACAAGGCTAGTAGTACGACTCTGCAGGTGAATTTCTCCATAAGCCATCTTTGCATATGCTAGCCAGGTGACAGATGCACCAAAATAAAAATTTGTTCAAAGAAAAAAATATATTCTTTCCTGGGCTGACACAGATATCAAAAAGAAGTCATCATAGATCTAGAGAAGTTACCTAGATTTTTTCTGGTATCTTTCCATCAAAAGAAATCTTGCCATTCCTACCCTAATTTTTGGATTTATGTTAGTTCTGAAACAATTTTCATAACTTCATTCTAAAATAAAGCCCATTCTGAACTTCTGGATCTCTGGCCAGATGTAAATAGATATTTCACTTTACTAGGATACTATAATGTACTACTTTATTTGAAGTAACATATTTTCTTTGCTAGTTAATTGCAAATCATAAGTCCTTTCTCCATGAAAGCTTTCTTGGAAAAATAACACATTTTAGTTGGCAAGGATATCCATAGTAGCATATGATCTGAAAACTGATAGAAGTCCATAGATGAAGAATTATATTTTCGTTATGGGTTTGATTTGTTTAAGGTTTAAATATGAACTACATTAGGAATAGTGAGTCGAAAAAAAGTTGCAGAATATGCCATGAGGAAGCAATAATCATGAATTGTATGTGTATTGTGTATCGTGTATTGTACTGTATATCATGTATTGTATTTATATTGTTTTGTCTACAAAAAGGAAGATATATTTGTACAAGTCCTGAAGACTTGAGCAAAAGTGGAGAAAACAGACCCTCAGCTGTGGGGAAAGGCTTCATGCCGGATCTGTGAAGACTGAAGACAAAATGGGGAAATAGGAAATTGTCAGGATCCCTACTGTACTTCTGTGAGATAATGAGAGACATCATCCTCAAGGTTTCTCAGTTTCAAAGTTTCCATAATCATTGTAAATTACAATTTTAACATATAGCACCCAACTGCAACTTTCCACAGCATCTAATCTCTTTCAAAATCTCCACATACAAAGGGGGCAATAAATTGATGAGATTTCTTTTTTCCCTCCATTTTAAGAGGCTGCCAAAGCATATTTTGTGAACTCCTATAGGCCACACTGTTACTATTTCACTGATGTTGAAGGAATCTGCCACTGTTAAATATTTTTTAAAAAACCCAACCCACTATTCAGGATGATAGCAAGGAAAACCTAATTTATGCAGCAGCCTGCTCTGGTGAGAGGTGTCCCTGCCCGTGGCAGGGGGTTTGGAATTTGATGATTTGTAAGGTCTTTTCCAGCCCTAACTATTCTATGATTCTATGATTCTATGCTTTCTACTGCTTATAAAATAAAAAAAAAAACCCAACCAAAAACCCACAACCCCTTCTTCCCCAACACATTCCCCCAACCCCAAAAAAACCCCAAAATAAACTAACCCTCCTATTTCCCACTGGAATGCCACAGTCTGGTTTATGGACCTTTGTTCTTTTGTTTTCAAAGTTGTCCTGAGGACACATTGCACTGTGACAACTCAAATCAAATTGTATTCCTTGTTGTCTGTCAAATAGGATTAGAGAAGATAGTGCAAAGTGACTCTAACAACCTGAGAAAATGTCACAATGAGATAATGCTCAGCAGATCACAGAGATAGTCTATCCAAAATTTAAAAGGGATTTGGAATTAAACGTACCTTTTCCCAAAGCTTTACTAAGTCTTATATTAATACTATAAAGAACAACATGTGACTGTACTGCCAGGAAATTAAATGCATGGTATCAAAATCTTCTTCCTGTTGCTCTGACCCAACAATGAAATGTTCGAGATCAAAATCTCACATGCTGAAGAAATTCTCATCCACTAATAATACCCTCGTGTTCCTAGGAACTAATGCAAAGGCTTTTCCAGGTGTACAAAAGCACACATCTGTGATGCAAATAACCTGTATGGAATGAAAGGGAAATCTTGTTCTAAATCATGTGTGACTTCTTGCATCTCAATGTAAAGAAGCAGTACTATATGATTTTCAACAGTTCTTTTGATGGCTGTGATCTTGCAGACCTCCATAACTCTTAGTTTGGTTGTATATTTTTTTGGGAAAAGGTATGTACAGTCTAATGTGTAATTTAATTTCTGTCTGGATCCACTACATATAATAAATATTTCCTTTACATAAGTGCTAAAATAAAACCCCAAAACAATAAAGAAGAAAGAAAAATTTTTACCTGATCAGCTTTTCAGACAGATGTATCTTTGGAAATTTTGGAAAGGAAGAAACATTTCATAGTGGTGTGCTAAAAAATTACATATGATTAATGAATGCTTTAGTTTCCTGAGTTTCTTAACCTAACTTACAGTTCATTTAAGAGACTGCAACAATGACAAAAAACACAGTAAAATATAGGTATGCTTGTTTGCATGAATTATATTGCAATGCATTTATATTTATTTAGCTATTTTCCCTCATTAATGTTTCAGTGAAAAAGTCATGCTTGAGATGATGGAAAATTAGCTTCAAATCGAACCCACACAGAATATGTTAGCTATTGGTGGGTTTAATAAGATTTGAGGGAAACAAATTGTGCTATTGCAGAGTTGAAGAGTAATTGAGTCAGTGGAAAACTTTCTCCTGAGGGCTGTCAAGGTAACACATCCTTCCTGGCAGCATCGAGTGCGTTGTACTGCTTCTATACATAACTCATGTTAGTAAAGTTAGAAAAGTGTATTTTTTTGGCAATCAGATTCATACCAATTTCAGGAGACAACCATGTGATATAATTCTAATACATTGATAAATACCAAATAAAATCCAGCTGAATTAAATGTATACCTCAAAGCTATAACCCAATAAAACACAATTTAGACTTGTCAGGTCACAATCATTGGGAAAACATTAGAGGTATGTGTGATTCAGAGAGAAGAGTTTTTTAGGCAGTATCTTGAGACTTCATTACAATACACAGACTGAAAATCCTCTGGGAAAATAAAACAGTATACCACATCTTTGGCTTCGAAATGGTGTGAATCATAACTCAAGAGTCCCTGAGGAAATGACTGGCCTTTGTGGCTCCAATGTCATAATGTCAGGCCAACAAACTTGCTCCACTCTCAGCTTCTGGAAACACACACTGTATCTGTAAGCAGTTCATCCTTTGGTTGTGAGACGCCCAGATCAAGACATACTGCATAAATTAACACACACACCTCAAAACACAATGTGTTTATATGAGAAGTTTTTATGTCTTTGATTTCCTTCATGCAGCTCATAAAAAGTACACTAGTCTAAAAATGACATTATAATAGATTCAACAAAATAGGTCAAAATATTATTTTAAGGAAAATGATCAGTACTTGAAATCTGAACTTAAAACCTGAATTTCACATGATTTTGAAATATACTTTATCAAATTAAATAGGCATTTCACATTAAAAAGTCCTTTCCACAGCTAAGAATCATGAATATTATTATTACAAACTGTGTACCTCAACTATTCACCCTTTTTGTATATATGTATTGTCTTTAGTTGTAGGTTTGTAGCTCATTGTAAATCTTCAGCTATTTTTTCCCCAACAATTCTTTAATTATCTAGTACCAATGTACGTTCAGCTTGGCTTTTCCAGTAGAAGTTAATTTTTAAATTCAGTCTTCATACCTGTGGCTAAAAACTTCAATAAATTTCATGACACTTGCGTAGACAGAGAAAAAACCCTAACTTAACTATTTGAACAATTTCTTACAGAATGTAAACCACTGCTTAATTGTATTTTTCATAATGAAGTCCCCAATGATTCCAGAATTATTTCGATGTTTTCACTACTTTGAAATTTGCAACAATCTTCATAGATTACAGTGTGCATGCTTTCTACTTAACCATGTTGTTCATTCTAGCTGATAAATCCTTGTACTTCACTCAGACAATTCTTTCTTTCATGACTGAATTTCTCATTTTCATCTTCTAGTTTGAAAATGGTTTGATTTTATGTTGTTTATGGTAAAAATAAAATACAGGCAGATGGAAAGATCAGAGAAAATTAAGCACTGATCGGCTTCTGTTCTGATTGATATTTCATTCAGTCACTTCAGAGAAGTCTGAGGCTATCAACAAAAGGCCACCAAACCAGAAAAGTTGCAAATATATGAAGTGAGGATTTCTGTGGTTTGGTTTTGTTTTATTTGTAAATGGCTATTATTATTGTGGCTTTTTCTATTCAATAGACATTTCATACTTGAAGCTTTTTGGGCGTTTTTTGTGTGTGTGAAAAAAGCGAAGGAATTTATACATTTTCATATAATGTTTTTTAAGTGGTAAGGGGTTAACTGTTGAACTTAATCTTTCTTTGTTACAATTACATAAGCAGAATAAAACCCATGTAATTATAACTAGATCTAGTCCCTTATTTTTTCATTTTCTAATAATTTTTTTTATAAATAAGCCTTTACATGTGAGACTGTGTTCTGTAAAACCAAATTTTGGAATAACAACAACAACAACAACAGCAACAACTCTGAGAAAACTAATCACAACTGCACAGAAATTGCCAGGCTTTTTCATTGCATAATGTGTAAGGTAGACTCTAATTTATTCATATATTTATGTATTGTAAAGTGAGTTAAAATTGTACATTTTTAACATGTATTCTGAAATATTATATCCTATTTCTTTACTATTTCAATCTGTTTTTTCAAGCTTTTATCTATTTACAGCTAAAAGAAAATTCTTCATAGTGTGGTGACTAAAACTAATAAAGAGTGATATTCAATGTCTTGTTAATATGAAGACATTCCCTTGTTATTTTTAGTAAGTAGAATTTCCCTTTATTAGCCTATTAATTAACCCACAGCTTCTACCATAGGAAAAATTCTATTCACTTTTCTTTATAGAGAGATAATTTCATCCACAATTTTCCAGTGAGACCTAGAGAAATTTAGGGTAAAGATGAGTGACAGCTGAAAGGTATGTAAGATAATGTAAAATTTCACATATCATTAGCTGATATATTAATACATATCATTAATTTCATATATCATTAGCTTAATATACTCCACAATTTTCCCTTTTAAAAATTAATAACATTGAAAAATGTATTTGCATCTCCTCTTTTCTAGTCTTATACTGAGAAACCATTATCTCTGAGAACAAACGTTTTCTAGGCCAGTACTTTCAATGTTACCTTTTCAGACTCTTAGGAGGTGTAACAAGTGAAAATTTGGAATACACAGACCTAGGAAAATAAGACCAGTGGCAACTGGTCACTTTTCTCCACATAAACATACAAATATAAACATGCAAATAGCAGCTATACACATTCACTAATGACCTGGTTGGGATACAATGTCAAGTGATGAAGCCTGTGACAGCAGCATGATACGATAAATGTAATATGCGTATAATCACAGATTATTTTTAACAATGATAGTGAACTCAGTAGACTCATTAGTGTCAGATGAAAAAGTCAAACAACATAGCTTGCCATAGTGCAGCACTTGCATGGATATAAAAGTAGTTTACAAATCCTAAATTAACTAAGATAATAGAACATCTTACACAGGAGCCTTGCATTTCAGGCACCCACAAACATGTTAAAATTTGTTAGCATTCTGTGATACAATGTATTGATCCACAGTATGAGCTTCTCATTTAGAATGAAGTTTCTAATGGAAAGTAAATTTAATTTTTACCTCAGGAACATAATTCTACGTTACAACACATAGAATTTTGTGCTGTTATTGACATTTTTCTCTTTATGCATACAAAGCAAGTTGCTCTTACAGTGAACAATGTACATATATTTATTCAATGTTTAGCTATTCTTAATATCAGAAATGATGGTGTAGTCTGCTCTTTAGAACCTAGAGACGAATGCCTAGTTGGGGTACTTCAAAGTCCTTGTAGCCAATATCACTACTTGTGATTCTGTAAATGCATACCTACCTTTCCTAGAAGGTGTCTGCAGGTTTTGATAATTTCTAGAAGAGGAAGACCTGTGTAATACTCTCAGGAACAAGGTAGAGAACACAGACAAATGAAAATCCCAAGTACAACTGCAGGCCAGGTAGGGAATGGACTGAGAACAGCCCTGAGGAGAAGGACTTGGGGGTGCTGATCAATGACAAGCTCAACATGAGCTGTCAGTGTCCGCTAGTAGCTCACAAAGTCAACCATGTCCTGGGCTGCATGAAAGAACAGTGTGGCCAGCAGGTTGAGGGAGGTGATTCTGCTCCTCTGCTCCACTCTAATGAGACCCCACTTGGAGTACTGCATCCTGCTCTGGGAGCCCAAGAGCAGGAAAAACATAGAGCTGTTGGAGCAAGTTAATCAGGGGCCTGGAGCACCTTACAAAAGAGGGCAGGTTTAGGTTAGATGTTAGGAAGAAATTCTTTACTATGAGGATAGTGAGGCCCTGGCACAGGTTGCCCAAAGAGGTTGTGAAAGCCCCATCCCTGAAGGTGTTTAAGGGCAGATTAGATGGGGCTTTGGGCAACCTGGTCTATTGAGGGTGTTCCTGCCCATGGAAGGAGGGCTGGAACTAGATGGTCTTAGAGATCACTTTTAACCCAAACCATTAGATAATTCTGAGATTCTAATTTATGGAAATATTATGGGATTACTGCAAAATACTAACTAGTTCCACAGTGCTATTGGTCATGTGCTACTATAATTTTCTTCTTGCAATACTTAATTCCATTTTTTCCTAAGCCGTTTCACCAGCATTTTTGAATTCTAATCCCTTGCTTCAGTGAATTGTCAACCCTTTACACCTTGGTGTTATTTGCAAATTCAACAGGCATTGTATCTGTTTCCTCATCCTGGTTAGTAAGAGTTATAGATTCTAGCAAGCTAGGCAAACTCAAGCTAGGCAGTACAGAGATAGGGAAACTGTGGTGTAGTTCGTTTGAAGACTGGATAGGGCCTCCATCACTGGATGTCTTTTAAGAACAGATTAGAGAAACACCAGTTATGAATGAGTGTAGTTGGTCATGATTTGGGCCAATTTAGGTGGCTTTAAGAATTCTCGTGGTCCCTTTCAGTCTTGCCATCTCTCATTTTACAACATCCTATACAAAAGCTTGAATCCACATTTTAGTCTTTGAAAGCAAGATTTGTATAGGTATAGGTAGCTTGCCAAATTAGTAAAGTGTAGAAAATAATAAGAATTTTTATGTTCACTTGCAAGTGATTACAGATTGAATCCCCATATGCCTGGCATAGTTTGAAGGTCATATACTCAAATGCAAAAAGAAAAATTCTGCAACATCTTTAAGCCAGTTTATTATTTTTATATTGAACTTCTCTATTACATTGCTTATTGAACGTATGTCACTCAGAACACTGATGTTCTTTTACACTGATCTACTTAACAATTAAATTTCATGTTACTGTTAGGAATTTTCACAACTTCTTTACTGATTGAAGTAACAGAACATTTCTTTTAACACACCCAAACTTATTTTGATATCTATATTTAATGATAAAGCACCAAGCAGTCTCTGGAAACCTAATGTTTGTGTGAATGCCAAGTCTCTATCACGAATGAGTTCATCTATTTTTCCTCACTAACTCGCAATACCATCTGACAAAAAATATTTGCACATGGTATTTAGTTATGGAAAATTACTAAAATGTATAATAACTGAGCTATCATCTGGAATGAGTGTTTAAGGGAATAGCTAAAAATTGTGGTGGTTAAACCCTGGCTGGAGGCCAGACGCCCACCAAAGTCACTCTATCACTCCCCTTTTCAGCTGGACAGGGGAGAAAATATACATGGAGTGGCTTAGGAGTTGAGATAAGGACAGGGAGAGATCATTCTGCAATTAGCATCACAGGCACAACAGACTCAACACAGAAGAAAGGAAAGAAAACTCTCTAATTTATGACACCGCACTGCACACCCAGTGACACCAGAGTCAGGCAATGAGAAGTGTGAGCAGATCTTAAAGCACCTCTCCCCACCCCTCCCTTCGTAGCAGACTTCACTTTAGTCATGATTTTCCTCCCTTCGTCCCCCTCATTGTGGCATAAGGAGGGGCAGGGAATGGGGGAATGGGGTTTCAGTCAGTTCCTCATGAGTTATTTTCCTTCTAAACTGGAGTAGGGGAGGGGAGGGAGGCATTCCTCACATTCTTCCCCTGCTCCAGCATGGGGTCCCACCCACTGGAGACAGTCCCCCACGAACTTCTCCAAAATGAGTCCTTTCCCACGAGGGTTTAGCTTCTCACCAGCTTCCCCAGCGTGGGTCTCTTCTATGGGGTGCAGTCATAGAAACACAGAATGTCTCTCAATCTCTCATGCCCAGACTGTTCCAGCCTGGTCCTCCATGGAGTCACAAGCCTCCGCCCCATCCCAGCCAACCTACTCTGGCACTGGTCTCTCTCTCTCTCTCTCTCTCTCTCTTGCTCATGTCTGTGTCTCTGTCTATCTCCATGGGCTGCAAGTGCTGGCAGACACTTGCTCCAGGGTGCGTTACAGTGTCTTCTGTATGTCTTCACCTGCTCCAGGCTGGGGCCTCTCCACGGGCTGCAGGTGGGGTCTTGGCTTTTTCCATGGGCTGCACAAGGGGACAGCTGCTCCACCGTGGGTTCCTCCACAGGCTGCAGGGGTATCTTTCTGTGGCACCTGGGGCGCCTCCTCTCCCCCTTCCCTGGCCTTGGTGTCTGCACAGTTTCTTACATCTTCTCACTGCCTTCTCTGGTGCCAAAAAGCAGCTGCTTGAGGTTTTTTCAACTAAATGTGATTCCCAGAGGCTCTGTGACAATCGCTGATGGTCAGCAACAAGTACGACCTTGTGCCGGTTTGTGTTTGCTCTGTCAGGCCTGCAGAGAGCTTCTGGTTGCTGCTTGCAGAAGCCACCCCTACAGCCCCTCCTCCTCCAACAGAACTCAGCCATGCAAAACTACAACAAAAATATTTCAACTTTTTCTGTATACACTCTAAGGAAGCTTCTGGACGCCTTTCTACATGTTCAGAGAGAACTGATGGAAAGAAGCACAATGCAAGAAAAAGTCTTTAGGTCCCATCTAAACAAGTTGCTGTATAGAACCAGTTGGGTTATTGTACAGAGTCTGACTCAAGTAAACACAGAATATAGAGAACAAGGTTTTATTTTTCTGATGCAGTTCTAATGCTATGCATATTCCAATCTTTAACTAGTGAGAAGTCCTGCTGCTACTGTATATGCAGCAAAAGCATGTAGTCCACAAAATTGAAGCCCAAATCCATCTGTAAAAAGGCTAAAAGATTTTAGTTACCTGTCAGTCGTATTATCCCAAATTATCACAGAACTCATGCACGTGGTCTTTATTTAGGAAAGTAAATTTTAGGACATAAAAGAGTCTGTCGTGGTTTGGCCCTGACTAGATGCCAAATGCCCACCAAAGCCACTCGCTCACTCCCCTTTTCAGCTGAAAAGGGGAGAAAATATGTATTGGGACTTTAGATAAGGACAGAAGGATCACTCTCCAATTAGTGCAATGGGCAAAACAGACCCAACACAGAATAAAAGAAAGAAAAGTGATTTATTACTACTACAACTACACACCCAGTGAACCAGTCGGGTAATGAGAAGCGAGGCCAGGTCTTAAATCACCTTCCCTCCACCCCTCCCTTCTTAGCAGACCTAAACTTTTTTTACTCCCTTCTTCCCCACGCCCACCACCCCAACATGGCGTGGGGAGGGGCAGGGAATGGGGAGTGCGGTTCTGGTGGTTCCTCACAATCTGCTTTCCTTCCCGAGATCTTAACACTTAAACTTCCCCCCTACCCCTCGCCTCTTTGCACACTTGTCTTTAATCATAAATTCGCTCCCTTCTTCCTTCCCATCGCAGCACAGGGGGAGGCAGGGAATGGGGAATGGGGGTTTTTAGTCCATTCCTCCCGAGTTGTCATCCGTCTTAGCTGGGGGGGGCATTCCACATACACACACTTCCCCTGCGGCACTGTGGGGTCCCACCCACACGAGACAGTCGTATCCACAAACTTCTCCTGCGTGAGTCCTCTCTACTGGGGAGTCATCTCCTCACCACAGGCCTCTCAGCAGGACTCCATTTCCATGGGTGCTGACGTTTGTGGCCAGACTCCCCGGCCTGGTTCCCCGCAAACTCACAAGTCCCCCAGCAAACCTGCTGAGGCCTGGATCAATCTCTTCACAGGACGTAGATGTCTCTGCTCCCCATCCTTATCCATGGGCTGCGAGGGGACACCCACTCCACCATGGTCTTCACCACAAGCTGCAGGGGAATCTCTCCTTCTGGCACCTGAAGGGCCTCATTCTTCGTCCCCCCCTCTCCTTCGGGCCTGGCCTTGGTGTCCATGCAGCTTGTTAAATCTTCTCACTCCCTTCTCGGGTGGCAAAATGCATCTGCCTGCAGGTTTTTTTTTTTCCTATATGTGTTTCACAGAGGTGCTGTGACCATCTACGATTGGCTCAGCTATCTCAGCAGCACAGGTATGCAAAACTGTGACAGAGAGAAGGACTACAACTTCAGGACAACACATGGTAAAAGATTCTGAATGGCTCTGAAATTGCATAAAGATCTGTTCTTCTAACTGCTTTCATGTAGACATTTTTATTAAGATCAAATCTCCTTAATGTGTTATGTTTCAGATACAAAGTCTCTGGTATACAAACAATCAAATGAGTATGAATTATCCGTTTTTATTTCAATGGACTGTTTTTTCTAAACCTTAGGGTGCATTATTTCTTTCTTCATTGGAGTTTAAACTATATCATTTCTGGCTGTGTAGATAAAAACACATAGGCATTATCACATTGCTCAAATAAAGGGATAATTTCATGATGTCTGAATGATCTTAATATAATTCCACTTTCTCTACGTAAAAATCACTTTTTGCTGAAAAGGATTACATTTCTTCTGTGTTTTTTGAATAGTAGCAGTTCATTGGTACCACACAAAATGCATTTCTTAACTTTCAGTATGCAAACACTATAAGCTTCCTTCAAAATGTTAGGTGTCTTTGCAGATGAATTTCATTTTCAGTAACTTCCTATTCATAGAAACATAGAATGGTTTGGATTGTATGAGACCCCAAAGATCATTTGGGTCTAAGCCGCCTGCCATAGGCAGGGACATCTTCAACTAGATCAGATTATTCGAAGTCCCATCCAACCTGCCCACCACATCTCTGGGCAACCTCTTCCAGTGTTTCACCACCTACATCATAAAAAATTCCTCCTTATACCTAGTCTGAATCTAATCTCTTTTATTTGAAAACCATTGTCCCTTGTCCTATTACTACACGGCCTAAAAAATAACTTGTCCCCATCTTTCTTACAAGACCTCTTTAAGTATTGAAATGCTTTTTTTCTCCAGGATGAACAAGACCAACTTCCTCAGTATGTCTTCACAGAGAGGTGCTCCAGCACTGTGATCATTTTTGTGGCCGTCTTCTGGACTCAGTCAAAAAAGTCCATGTGCTTCTTATGTTGGGGTCCCCCAGAGCAAGACACAGTACTCCAGCTGAGGTCTCACCAGAGCTAAGTAGAGGGGCAGAATCACCTACCTCAACCTGCTGGTCATACTTCTTTTGAAGCAGCCCAGGATACTGTCAGTTTTCAGAGTTGAAAGCATACGTTGCTGGCTCAGAGCTGCAGGTGGGGTCTCACAAGAGTGGAGTGAAGGGGAAGAATTACCTATATTACTCCCATATTCTTTGTACTCATAAGGAAGATACTGTTAAGCCAGATAGATGTTTATAATGTGCTATCATGGCTTTAGAACAACTTAGAATAAAATAATGGGTATTTTAAGGAGACTTGAACACAGCTATGCTACAAGGTTGCTATCTGTCGCACTGATTTTGCAATCATTAATTCCTGATGACACCAATGCTGTAAAAACACTTGCTAGCTGATACACTGCAACCACATAGGTGCCACACCTAGAAAAAAAGAGAGGGACTAAATACACAGGTCACTGAAGAGCAAGGAAGAAAGAGAAATTGCAGCAGAGCTTTTCCACAAAATCAGCATTTTTGTGTCCCTATCTCTCCAGTCTGTTCCATTGCTTAGTGGCCATGTTTCTTGTGGCAGTGAAAATAACAGGACAGAACCAGGAAAAAAAATCCCTCTAACCAACTGCATTTGGTATTTAATTGGAAAGATAGAATAACAAGAAGTTTTTGAAACTTTCCTTATTTATATATTTATATATACACTTACAGACACGTGCAATGTATAATACAGAAGAACCTTTGTATTTAATACACATTTGGGGAAATGATGAAATAATGGAATCTTCTTTTTCCCAGTGTTTCCTCTTCTCCATCCTTCTGTTTTCTTTTAAGATATTTTCCATGTATTTGGCAAGGGTGATTCATAAGTCTGTTATTTTTCTGCAGCATTGTGCAGAAGCTGCTGATGGTACTATTTTAGGAAAATTTGCTAAAGTACATGTTGACTCACTCTTGGACTAAATGCAACACCTCCTACATTTTTTGTACAGAGGAAAGCACTGAACTTATGTCTCATGCAAGAAAAATATACTTTCATTTTTTTTAAAAAAGAACAGCTGTACATAATTGCTTGTATTATTCTTCTCAGTTCTTCTGATTTTTGAAATCATTCTTTCTCTTTAATCCTGAAGTCCATTTCTTAGGACAATTAGATTTTTTCAAAGAATAAGCTGTTCATGATACTAATCACAGAATCACAGAATCACAAAATGGTTTGGGTTGGAAGGGACCTTAAAGATCACCAACCTCCAACCATCCTGCCATGGGCAGGGACACCTCTCACTGGACCAGGCTGCTGAAGGCCCCATCCAACCCGGCCTTGAACACTTTCAGGGAGGAGGCACCCCCACCTCCCTAGGCAACCTGTTCCAGTGTCTCACCACCCTCATAGTGAAGAACTTCTTCCTCATATCCAATCATAGTCTACACCTTTCCAATTTCAAACCATTCCCCCTTGACTTAGCACTGTATGCCTTTCTTTAAAGTTACTTCCCAGCTTCCTTGTGGGCCCCCCTCAGATACTAGAAAGCTGCTATAAGGTCTCCCTGGAGCCTTGTCTTCTCCAGGTTGAACAACACCAACTCTCTTAGCCTGTCTTCATAGGAGAGGTGCTCCAGCCCTCCAGTCAACTTCATGGCCCTCCTCTGGACCTATTCCAAAAGTTCCATGTCCTTCTTATTTTGGGGACTCCAGAACAGAACACAGTACTCCAGGTGGGGTCTTTCAAGAGTCAAGTAGAGGGGCAGAAACACCTCTCTTGACTTGCTGGCCACATTCCTTTTGATGCAGCCTGGGATTCTCTGCTGTGAGTGTGCATTGTTGGCTCATGTCGAGTTTCTCATTCATCACCACCCTCAAATCCTTTTCTGCAGGGCTGCTCTCTATTGCTTCATCTCCCAGCCTGTATTGATGATGAGGATTGCACCAACCAAGGTGCAGTTCCTTGTTTAACTTCATGAGGTTCACCTGGGCCCACTGCTCCAGCTTGGCCAGGTCCCTCTGGATAACATCCCATCCTTCTGATGTGTCAACTGCACCACTCAGATTTGTGTCATCCACAAACTTGCTAAGGGCACATTCAGCCTCACCGTCAATGTCATTGATGAAGACATTCAATAATAGTCCCAATACGGACCCCTGAGGCACACCACTTGTCACATCTCTCCATCTGGATGCCGAGCCATTAACAACTACTCTCTGGGTGTGACCATCCAACCAATACCTTATGCACTGAAGAGTCCACTCATAAAATCCATGTCTTTCCAGTTTAGAGAGAAGGATGTGGGATACTGTGTCAAAGGCTTCACAGAAGTCCACACAGATGGCATCCATTTTTTTTCCTCTGTCCACTGATGTGGTCACCCCATCATAGAAAGCCACCAGGTTGGTTAGGCAAGACCTGCCCTTGGTGAAGCCATGCTGACTGTCACAAATCACCTCCCTGTCTTCCATGTGCCTTAGCATAGTTTCTAGGAGAAGCTGTGTGCAGCAGCGTATACATGGTTTGTCTGGCCCTACAGCACACCAGGAGGGTCCAGAGAGGAACAAGGAGTACGCAGTACCTGTACTGTTGCCTTTATGCAGGAGTGTTATCCCAGCAAGTGACAGGACACTAGAGTTGCTATTGATCTCATCTAATTTTGTTTGTAAAAGAAGACACAGTGAATACCTCAGTCAGTGATCTAACATCCACTTACAAAGGTTATTAACCTGCCCTATTTTAGCGACCTTAGGATGTAAAGTACCATTCCCTCAAAATACCCTTCCCTCTCCCCCTTCTGTTCCCACCCAAAAAAGTGAGACTGGATGAATGTGTCAGCCATATATTAGTGTGTATTAATATTAACATTTATTTTTCTTTTCCTTCATACATTGACTCAAATGTTCCTCTCAAAAAGGTAACAAAAGTTCCTATTATCTCTATTTGTTAGAATATAATGGGTGCAGTAAACTATCCTGTAATTTGGCATCAGTTCTTACCCTGTTGAGTATATGTTTTTTAGCATTTAATCTAATTCATGTTACTGTCAATTATCTATCTGTCTACAGACATACAGGTACATTTTAAAGTGCAAAATTTGTCTGTTTGCTGCATAGAGCTAACCCTTACATCAACTATTTTATTAGAAAAAAGGCGTCGGTTTAAAGGCAGTTGCACTTTAGAGGTGCTGAAAAACTTCAGGAGAAGCTTTTTTCGGTTTCTGTTTATTGATACTGATCAAAGCTCCTCATGGTTTGCTTTTATAGATTCCCTAAACAGAATTAAACCTGCAGAAATAGCTAATGTCCCATTACATCTCAGGATGTCTTGTGGGGTTTCGTGCAGTTTTTTATTGGTTTTGGTATTTATTTATTGTCTTGGTATGTATTTACATTCTTTTTATTGTTTCACTTTTCTGTTGCATGCATTTTGTCCCCTCAAGAGAAACATATCCTTTGCCAGTCATATTTGTTTCTCCTATTTGCCCTTGCTCAGTATTAAACAATTCCTTTGCAGGATTTTCTGCCACGAGCCCTTTCAACAGAGTTCTTAGCATTGGTAAAGCTGCTTCTGATATTCATTTAGACATTTTTTAACTTATGCTCAATCTCATGAATATTTTTGATTAACAAATTAAGTCAACATGATTTTTCAAGTTCTGTGTGTAAATAGTTCTGTGTTGCACCTTTTACTATGATTCAGCTTTGAATCTGTGTCACTATATCCTTTTATGGCATCATCTAAGTTTTAATTTAATTTACTGTTCTACTCTTTACCTCAGTGAGACATTTCAGTTCTGGAATTTCTCTCTCACCTTGTATCTGCCCGGTAAGTTTCAGCAGTTCATTATGTTTATCTAATATTTTTTTTGAATTTTACTGTCTAGATGACAAAGACAAAAATGGTTTTATGTCTCTAAAAGATCTTTCTCTTTCACATATTTTACAAGTATCTATAGATTGCAATTTGATCATGCTTTTCTAAAACAAAGAAAGAAACCAATTGACCTCCACTCAATTTTCTTCAATGTTTTACGTTTTTAGTTTGAAAATCATTATAGTTCTTAAACAAATTTAAATAAAAAACAGATCCTTTTGTCAAAATGTGACATATTAGTTGGGCAATAAACGTCTTACCTGAAAATCTTAAACAGTTCTGTTCCCTAACATGGCAAGAAGGTTCAAGAGTCTTCATATTATTTTTCTTGTATATGATCAGCAGAAGAATTTTCAGATATTTTGGGAAGCCTTTTCAGAAGCTTTTTAAGGTGAACTTTCATGAGGAAAGTAACAAGACAGTCAATTTGGATTTCTACTGAACCTTTATTATCATAGAAAGTACTCACCAATGATCTTACCACATACAAAACAGAAGGTAGTACATAATTTCAGTTGTCATTCATTATTGCTGTTATGAAGATAGTCTAGCTATTTGAGCAGATTTGAAACAATTTGCAAACATATTTTACAGTAAATAATAAATAAATAAATACCATATATTCTTTATATAATATTTCCATTTATCTTTTCTGGTGCATGTTATCAATACAATCAACTAGAGATTCTATTCAAGATTAACATAGTATCTGGGTAATCCTCCTTAATTTTTTATCTAGAAGTAAAAATCAGTTACATATAAATTGATGTCTTAATTCTTAGGCCTGGTATAATCAAGCAGTAGCAACCGCAGGAACATGAATTTTATTGAGATATGAACTCTGAAGCTTTATTACCAGACAGTCATCACCAGTAGGTGATAAAATGCAAGTAATTCTGGTAAGTCAAGCAGATCTTAAATTTCATTTTG
Source organism: Gallinula chloropus (assembly GCF_964237585.1). Lineage (NCBI taxonomy): Eukaryota > Metazoa > Chordata > Aves > Gruiformes > Rallidae > Gallinula > Gallinula chloropus. The sequence continues at coordinate 108,773,619 of NC_140085.1, read as the reverse complement.
TCAAGGTAAGGGATATCATCTTGACTGTAGTAGGAAAGCGAGGATGAAACAGCTGCAGTCTAGCTTCACTGGTATTTCAGCTCTTCACTCAGACTTAGCCTCTTCTTGAATTTTGATTCTTTCTGTACTTCCTCTGGCCAAAGCATAAAGTTAAAAGAAATTAATATATACAAATTTATATAGTTTTAACACTGTGTAAGGTAGCACATTGACTGCTTTGCAGACTGAAAACTTTTTGTTCAATGAAGAAGGAAGATGCCAATCTGTTCACAAGGTCAGAATCAGCTTCCCTTCTTTGTCTCAACATTGAGAAGGAAGACTGTGGTGGTGAGGGAAATAATCTAATTGCATCATGTGATTAATTCTTCTATGTATCTAAAAGGTGCATGTCAAGAGGAAGGGACTTGGCTCTTCCCATTGGTACCCAGTGACAGGACAAGAGAAATTGAGCACAAACTGGAACACGGGAAGTTTCATTGCAACATAAGTGAAAACTTCTTTATTCTGAGGGTGACAGAGCACATAACAGGCTGCCCAGAGAAGTCTTCGTCTCTGGAGATATTCAAGACATCCCTGGAGAACAGTCCTGTTCAATGTGCTCTAGGTGATTCTGCTTTAGCTGTACAGTTGAACTAGATGATCTTAAGAGGATCCTTCCAGTCCCTACAGTTCTGTGAATCTGATAGATGACTTCAGGTGACTTAACTTCCACTTAATAGTGGATGAGAAACAAAAAAGCAATCAGGTGAGACTGGTTGATGGCAGTTTTGGCTGGCAATACTGAATTGAGCCTTTAGTACTGTATATTTGTTTGGAGACAAACAGTAGTACACCATCCTGAAAAGAAGAAGAAAAGAAGTTTAGCTCTTACCTCAGCACCTTTTCCTTGATAGATTTAGTTTTGTAGTTTTATAGCAGGGTATACTGAGTGAGGCATCAACCCTGTTGTACACAGCTTGCCCTCTGACTGAAGAAATATTGACAATACTATGTAGGTTTCTATAACTAAATTGAGGGATTTTACTAGTGTTTAGCTAAAATTTTTGTTTAGAACAGTATATTAATTGGTTTGTCCCAACCCAGGTGCAGGACCCTGCACTTGGCTTTGCTGAACCTCATGGAGATCACCTGGGCCCACTTCTCCAGCCTGTCCAGATCCCTCTGGATGGCATCCTGTCCCTCTGGCAGTAGTACCCCCTTTTAGCTGCTCAAAATGAGTGGCTTAATCCAACATAAAAGTGCCACTCTTAGAAGACAATTCTATTTTCTATCTATTTACATATTTGGAGTAAAAGCTATATGTGTGTGTGTATGTTCATGTGAATATACATATACATAATATACATAACATATGCTGCATAAAATCTATGATTTAGTTGAGATTTGACTAAAACTCTGTCATGGTTTAGGTCCAGCTGCCAGCTAAGAACCACACAGCTGCTCACTCACTCTCCCCTGGTGGGGTGAGGGAGAGAATCAGAAAAGCTAAAAACTCATGGCCTGACATAAAGACAGTTTAATAGGGGAAAGCAAAAGCTGCACACACAAAGCAAGACATGAATTCATTCACCACTCCCCATGGGCAAGCAGGTGTTCAGCCATCTCCAGGAAAGCAGGGCTCCAGCACGTGTAACAGTGACTTGGGAAGGAAAACTCAACCATTCCAAATGCTGCCATCCCCTCCCCACCCTTCCTTCCTCTTTCCAAAGAACCTTATAAGCTTAGAATGACGTCATCTAGTATAGAATGTCCCTCTGGTCAGTATACATCACCTGTCCTGTCTGTGTCTCCTCCTAACTCCTTGTTTAGCCCCAGCCATCCCACTGGTGGGGCAGTGTGAGAACCAGAAAAGGGCTGGGCTCTCTGTCAGCACTGCTCAGCAATAACAAAAATCACTTCTGTATAACAAAAAAGATCTCCGTATTATCAACACTGTTTCCAACAAAATTCCAAACCACAGCCCCATACTAGCTACCATGAAGAAAATTATCCCAGCTGAACACAGGGCAAACTCTTTTCTGACTTTGATAAAATGATATGACTTTCTGAAACCAGATATATAATTTAGACCCTTGGCTACATTTTGTCATTAAGTTGATTTCATTAGAGTTTAAAGAAAAAAAAATCCTCAGGAACAGCATCACTGATGGCTAGAAATGTACAATACCACTAAAAAAAAGATTCTCATATAACCACGTGGCTCGGTGAGCTGGGTTTTAAGATCCTCAGTTACAATAAATTATCATGACTCCACTGGTTTCAGCTCAGCTATTTTTTTTGCTAAATAAAAATGTATCATCAAATATCATAAGACATGATAAAATTTTGATAGTCAGTAAAACAGCACTGGTAAGTATATGCATTCGCAGATGGATTAAAAAATGTCACAAAGCACAGATTTAAGAGTATGCTGCCTTTGCAATCATGAAAAATACTTTTAAAATATAGGAACTACCACTAGTAGTTAGCACAAAGTTTTCTGTAAGCATTACAGCATGTGACAATATGCTGGTTTTCACCCTTAACATACTTCAGAAGCAGACTTTGAAGATGTAGTCTGGCTCTGCCCACCTCATCACTGTCAATATCACCAAGTAAGAACAAAGAACCTTCTTAGAAGAAAAGCCTATATAGGCTGGATGGTCTGTTATCCAGAAACTCTTCATTGGCTAAACTAGGATAAGACATACAGAAGCAGTGTTTTAAGTCATTAAAGTTAATGAGATTACTTAACTAATGCATGAAGCTGGCTCAGATTTTCTTTGAACTTTATGCAGAGAAGAGGACTGAACTATGTTTTTATATTCTTTGTAACTGCTGCAGGTGCTGAGGACTGCATACACAGGTGGGCCTGCCCTGAGTCAGGGTCCTTATAGATATGACCTTGAGAAGCCAGAAGACTGTAAGAAACTTAGATGGCAGCTGGTTTTAGGTCACTGCAAGATGACGCTTAGATTCTGAATATATAAATAGAGTACTTTTGTGTTTAGATGGGAAATTTAATCCCAAATACCAGCCTCAAGAATTTGTTGAATTGTTGTGGACAAAGCAGTCACAACACAAGGAATCTAAAATTATTTTCTTAACAACAAATTAAAATACAATTTTAATTACAGATGTGGCTGTTGAGAGGAAAAAGGAAGAAAAAAATAAAAAAGACAACAAATCATTCAAAAAACATTCCCCTTTCCCATGTTGAAATTAAGTTCAGTACCTCTCCTTCCTCTTTTCTATGGTCAGCATCCCTTGTTTTTGCAGAGGGTTACATGCAATCTCTCTCAATCCCTTTGGTTAGTCATCTGGTATTGCAGAAGTTTGTGGTTAGAAATGGTTTCTTTTTGCCACTTGCTGCTTTGTACTTGTTTTCCTTCATTGCTTTGTGTTTCTTATTTGTTCCCTTTGCATTAATGTGGGTTCCTCCATGGGCTGTGGCCCCTCAGAGGTAACCCTTAACCAGCGTGGGTTATTCTATGGTCCACCATCCCTTCACTGGCACCCCCAAACCAGTGTGGTTTTCTCTGTGGGCCAAAATCCCTTTGGGGCATCCCCAAAGACTATGGTCCACAGTCCATTCAGGGTCATCTGCATCATAATGTGGTCTTTTCCATGGACCAAAATCCCTCAGCGACACATCTGTCATGAAGCACCTTCTTTCATGCCCCTACCAGTTTGCCTTTACCTGTATCTTCTCCTTTCTCCTCTCTCTTCCTCATACAAAATTTGCATCCCTCCTCATGTGTGTCCTTTTCTATGTCTTTCTGTTCTCTCATATGGTTTCTTCTTGCATCTCACACCCCTTGTTGTTGCTGCCCCTAAATATGTTTGAATAGCAGTATCACAGGCTGCCTTGCCTGTTGAAGTGCTGGGGCCCAGTAGGCTGTTTCCCCTGGTTGCCGATCTTACAGAATCCTGTCCTAAGCTAAACCATATCCATGAGGACCTCATCTACCCTTTTCTTAAACACATCCAGCGAAGGTGACTCAACCACCTCCCTGGGCAGCCTGTTCCAGGCCATGACAACTCTTTCAGTGAAAGTTTTTTTTCTAACATCTAATCTGACCCTGCCCTGGCACAGCTTTGTGCCATTTCCCCTTGTTCTATCTCCTGTCACCTGGCTGAAGAGACCATCGCCCAGCTCTCTGCAACCTCCCTTCAGGTAGTTACAGGCAACGATAAGGTCTCCCCTCAGCCTCCTCTTCTCCAGGCTAAACACCCCCAGCTCCCTCAGCCACTCCTCATAGGATTTGCCCTCCAGCCCCTTCACCAGCCTGGTTGCCCTTCTCTGTACTCACTCGAGGACTTCAATGTCCTTCTTATGGTGAGGAGCCCAGAACTGCACACAGTACTCAAGGTGTGGCCTCACCAATGCTGAGTGCAGGGGCACAATCACCTCCCTAGACCTACTGGCCACACTGTTTTTGATAAAAGCCAGGATTGCCATTGGCCTTTTTGGCCGCCTGGGCACACTGCTGGTTCACATTCAGCCTGCAGTCAACCAACACCCCCAGGTCCTTCTCTGCCTGACAGCTCTCCAGCCAGACTCCCCCATGCCTGTAGCGCTGCATGGGGTTGTTATGCCCCATGTGCAGCACTCTACACTTGGTGTTATTAAACCTCATCCCATTGGTCTCAGCCAGTCCCTTTGAAGACCCTCCCTACCCTCAGGCAGATCAACACTTCCTCCCAGCTTAGTGCCATCTGCAAACTTACTGAGGGAGCATTCAATCCCTTCATCCAGGTCATTGATAAAGATGTTCAACAAAACTGGACCCGGGACTGAGCCCTGGGGTCCACCACTTGTGACCAGCCTCCAGCTGGGTTTAGCCCATTTACCACCACCCTTTGGGCCCGTCCATCCAGCCAGTTTTTAACCCAGCTGAGGGTCCACCTGCCCAGGCCAGTGGCAGCCAGTTTCTCAATCAGAATGCTGTGAGAAACCATGTCAAAGGCTTTACTGAAGTCCAGGTAGACCACATCCACAGCCTTCCCCTCGTCCATTAAGCAGGTCACCTTGTCATAGAAGGCGATCAGGTTAGTTTGACAGGATCTATCTGGTGTAAACCCATGTAGACTAGGCCTGGTCCCCTGGCCATCACGCATGTGCTGCATGATAGCGCCCAAGATGACCCTCTCCATAATCTTCCCTGGGACTGAGGTCAGACTGACAGGCCTGTAGTTCCCCAGATCCATCTTCCAACCCTTCTTATATATGGGGGTAACACCTGTCAGCCTCCAGTTGAGTGGAACTTCCCCAGTCAGCCAGGATTGCTGATAGATTGTGGAAAGGGGGTTGGCTGGCACATCTGACAGCTCTCTCAATACCTTCACATGGATCCCGTCTGTCCCAGGGCAGCTCATGGACTCTCTTCACAGCCTCCTGACACCCAAACATTGCCAGATATGCCCAATACATGGCCCCACTGTAAAACCCCAAACAGAAGCATATATATTAAATTTGATAGGTTTGGTGGATTGTGGGGGTTTTTTTGTAGTCTTGGGTTGCTGGTTTGGGGATTTTTGTTGTTGTTTTGGTTAGCATTAGCTTGTTGAGGGTTTTTTTGCAGGAAAAGTAGGGTGGAAACCTGTCTCTTTTATTAAGGTAATGATAGGTTTAGTTTTTTCTACATTCCAATCCTTTCCTGTTTTACAAGGACAATAAAGTCTTCCTGGTGTAGCTTGTGCTGCATGGTTAATTGGACTACTCTAATTTTCTAGAAATTTCTGTAGATAAAGCAGCATCATTATTACTGAACTTAGATTACCCGCAGTTTTGACTTACAGATTTAATTAACTGTAGCTTGAAAACAGTTTCTTGTGCAAACTTTTAGGCTTATGTCTGAAAGAAAGTTGGAAAGCTTTTTGAAAGTTCTATGGCATACACTGAAACTTTATTTTCCTTTTTTTTTTTTTTTTGAAAGAGAATTAGTGCATAGCAAACAAAGGAGGGTGAGCCTGTCTTACATGAATTGACTGAAAGAGCTTGGCTTGTTTAGCGTACCAAAACATAAGATAAGAGGGTAGATGATTGTTCTCTATAAATACATCTGGGAACAAACCAAGGGAGAGGGAAGGGCTATTAAGACTAAAAGACAATATCAGTGCTAGAACAAAGGTATGTAATTTGGTCTGAAAATTGCACTGTAAATTAGAAGATGATTTCTAACCATGAGAAAAATGAATCTGTGAAGCATCTCCTAAAAGGAAGAGTAAAAAAAAAAACCAACCCAGCACTCATGCACTAGCCCTAATAAAGGGAGATGTGAATATATGAACATGATTATGCCACAAGTAACCTACAGTAGTGTATAATTGGAGTTGATTGTCAAGGAAAACCCTTCTGTTACTTTTTTTTTTTTCCTGTTCTTGTTTTTTTTGTCGGTTGGTGGGGTTTTTTAACATTGTGTGGTGGCTTGGCCCTGGCTACAGGCCAAATGTCCACCAAAGTCACTTTATCACTCCCATTTTCAGCCAAAAAGGGGAGAAAAACTATATTGAGAGGCTTTGGATTCGAGATAAGGACAGGGAGAGATCATTCTGCAATTAGTGTCATGGGCACAACAGACTCAACACAGAAGAAAGGAAAGAAAACAAATTTATTACACTGCACCCCACACCCAGTGACATCAGAGTCAGGTAATGAGAAGTGCGAGTAGATCTTAAAGCACCTCCCCCCACCCCTCCCTTCTTAGCAGACTGCACTTTAGTCATGATTTCTTTCCCTTCTTCCTGCCCAATCATGCCAGCAGGGAGGGGCAGGGAATGGGGGAATGGGGTTTCAGTCAGTTCCTCACAAGCTGCTGTCCTCCTTCCTGAGTTGTCTTCCTTCTTAGCTGGGGAGGGGCTTTCTATCAGGTAGTCACCTCCTCACCAATTGCCTCAGTGCAGCTCCCTTCCATGGGGTGCTGACATTCAGGCCCAGACTGCTCCAGCCTGGTCCTCCCAGAGTCACAAGTCCCCCAGTAAACCTACTGCAGCATGGGGAGGTCTCTCCACAGGCTGTAGATGGAATCTCTGCTCCCTATCCTTTTCCATGGGCTGTGGGGTAACACCCGCTTCACCATGGTTTTCTCCATGGCCTGCAGGAAAATGTCTCTCTCCAGCACCTGGAGTGCCTCATTCTTCCCACCCCCCCACCCCCCCCGCCATCTTTCTCCCCTGGACTTGGTGTCTTTACAGCTTGTTACATCTTTTCACCCCCTTCTCTGGTGGCAAAATGCAATTGCTAACATTTATTTTCTCCTAAATGAGATTCCCAGAGGCACGATGACCATCGCCGATTGGCTTGGCCTTGGTCAGCAACGACTCTGGCCTTGAATGACTCTGAGCTTCTGGCTGCTTCTTGCAGATGCCACCCCTGAAGCCCCCCCTTCTCTACCAGCACCCAGCTATGCAAAACTGTGACACATTGTAAGCCAGGATAAGTTGGTTGGGAGAAAATCAATTGGTTATGATCAGTCCTCTTTGGTACTAGTTTGCAATGTAAATGCACTTTTCCTCCAGCTCACTGCACAATGAAGGAGCTCTCCAAAATTGAATAATTACAATAAAAGAGAATTAATCTGGTGACAATGGAACTCATCTGGGACATGGAAGATGTTACCCACTGGTAAATTTCACAGCTCACTCTAAATATAGGTAGAAGATGTTGAAATTTATTCCAGAATTGTTCTTGAACTTGCTGTATGCTTTAGCTCTTGAATTATTTTTTTTTGATGTTGAAATATTTTCTGATCTCCTGTAAGCACATAAACTTAATTCCTTATGCTAATCTAAGGCATGTTATTCATTCTTTTACACTTCCTTTGCCTAGTAAGTCTCAAACATGATGGACACTAGCAGATCTGGCAATGCAATTAGTCTTAAAACTGAGCCAATTATGTACCCTTCATGTATTAGATTACACCATAAGTTTCAAACCAGTTTCAGAGATCTTCTGTAGAAAGCAAATGTGAGCATCTGGAAATTCCATTTCACATATTCGTTTTGATTTTGGTAAAGACATTTCTTTCATCTGTTCAAGATTCAAATTTTCAGAAAGTTTGGAAAATACAAGGCATTATAGGCTAAGCTGCCAACAAACTTCCAGTCTTTAACACAACAAAAGAATTTCAATACTAAATCAATCAGTAAATGGAAGACATATACTGTTTCCCATGACCTCTTCTCATCTTCTTCCCTTCCACCCTATAATGAAAAACTTGCACATTTAATGGAACTTCTTATAGGACAGCTGTTCTGGTTGCATGACAGCTGTTCTGAAAGCTAAATTCCCAGCTACATCTAAGGCCTATCTTCAGAGGTCCCAAAACCTCTGAAGATAATGAGAAGACCAGAGGAAAAAATGGTATCAAGTTAGAGTAGATATGCATCCTTTCTGCAGCACTGAAGGCAATCTGTCAAAATGAGCTACAATATACATCATATGTTCAACTATATATCTCCTTTCCAGAAATATGTGATTTTTGCTGACAGATAAGAGGTTGTGACTTGAACATAAAATATTCTTATTACTGACCCATAGTGAATATTCTCTGAGTGCCCACTGAGCTTCTTTTGTCCACAGCAATTTTTATCTATGAATTTACAGTGGTATTTCTCAAAATAAAATGTTCAGCTTTGTTTGCTGCTTCAGATTTGCTTTTTCTAAAAAGAAACCACACACCACTACTGCTGCTTCAGACATATCTATGATGTGGGCAAGGGTAAGCACAAGTAAATTATGATCAACACATCTGTTTTCAACAGCATGCAATTTCCACTGCCCTCAAAATGACAAGTTATCCTATTTATTTGTCTATCACCACACCACTGAATTGTGCTAAAGTAAAAGTTCAGGATCTAATCAGAGACTAATAACGACTGGAATTGTATTTGAAAAGTATAATTCATTACCATCTGAAAATATGAATTCTTCCATATCTCACACTATTATAACTTACACTGTGAAAAAGAATTAGTAAAATCTGTTTCAGCTATACAACAGGACAAAATTTTGGTGTAGGAGAGTTTCTAAAAGTAGGAAAACAATAAACAAAACATTCCTGCAAATTCCTTTATTTTGATAGACAGGGGTCTTTCTGTTCACACAAACAACTTCTGCATGGCTGTTAGATGTGATCAGCTTCTATTGTTATTAACGCCAGAATAAAACAAAACCCAGTACCATTATAGGACCATCAAATCATACCTAGTTAGATTTACTGCTGGGACCTGAAAGTGTTTTATTCTAGCTTGCAAGCCTCTCCTTTGTGGGTTCATATATGACAGATAAAATACTGACGTGAGCACTTGCTTATCTTGACTTAAAATTCATTTAGGTCTACAGGGATTGTTCCAGTGACATTAATGGGGTTTGTATTAGGCCCTTTTGGCACACTGGCAGGATCCTAAGTCTCCAGGCAACACTCCAAAACCTCTAACAGTCCACGACAAGCAGTCACACTAAGTCAACAGCACATTCACTATTCTTTTCTGATGCACAACCACCTTTTTAAAATATATGCTTGTATTAAATACTCTTCTATCTATTCATGATACGAACAGAACATACTGGAGCAACCAAGGTATTTGTATGATCAACCAAACCCTCACAGATTCTACCCTCTTCCCAAAACAGTCAAGTTAGTTACAATTTCTTTCAGTAGTTCTCAAGTAACAAGGGTTCATGTTGTTTCTTCAATTCTCAGTCACTCTGGTGAAAATAATAATAAAAAAAAAATACACCAAACCACCCCTTCCTGATTCAATAACAGCAGAAATTTACTGCAAGAAGAAATTTTCTGGACATTCCTGGGATCAGATAAAGCAACATCATACTAATGCACAATATTTCTTCCTACAGTAGGAAAAAAGTTGATAAAATTATTTCTAATTTGAGGACAAAATCAAAAATTGGTTTTCTGGGATGCTGCCTAGTTGTGTAGCATCAAGAAAGCCAAGACATGGATGGAACTGAACTAGGGAAGGGATGCAAAGAATATTAAGGACTTTTATAAGTTTGTCAGTCAGAAAAGGCAGTTCAAAGAAAGTCTATCTCATGTTGAACAAGACTGTCAAACTGGTAAGAACAGGCAAGAAGATTGTTACAGTGCAAAGGTTTTGCCTCAGTTTTCACTAGCAAACTCTCTTCCCACGCCTTTCAAGTGGATGGACCACAAGAACAGGGGGAGCAAAAACCCACCTGTAAGAGAACATCAGATTTGTGCTCACCTGAGGAATGTGAACATGCATAAGCCTATGGGACCTGATGAGGTGCATTCCAAAGACCTGAAGGAATTGGCTGATGTAGTCGCCGAGCCACTCTCCATGGTATTTCAAAAGTCTTATCAGTCAGGTGAAGTCCCCAGTGACTGGAAAAAGAGAAATATTACACCCATTTTTTAAAAAGATAGAAAGGACCATAGGAACTACCAACCTGTCAGCATCACCTGTGTGGCTGGGAAGATCATAGAACAGATCCTCCTGGAAGCTATGCTGAGGCACATACACGACAGGGAGGTGATTTGAGACAGCCAGGATGGCTTCACCAAGGGCAAGTCTTGTCTGACCGACCTAGTGGCCTTCTATGATGGCGTGGGTACGTCAGTGGACAAGGGAAGAATTTCAGATGTCTAGACTCCTGTAAAGCTTTTGACATGATCCTGAAAAACATTCTTCTTTCTAAATTGGAGAGAGATAGTTTTGATGGATGGACTGTTTGGTAGGTGAGGAATTAGAATCATAGAATGATGGAATTCTACAATCGTTTAGGTTGGAAGAGACATTTAAGATCATTAAGTCCAACCGAAAACCGAAACTGTTAAGGCCACCACTAAACCAGGTACCTAAGTGCTACATCTACATGTCTTTTTAAATACCAAGTGGTGACTCAACCAGTTCTCTGGGCAGCCTGTTCCACTGCTTGATAGTGAAGATATTTTTTCTAATATCCAATCTAGTCCTGCACTTGCATTGGGGCAATCCCAAGCAAAAATAGAGGCTAGGTGGAGGATGGATTGAGAGCAGCCTTGTCAAGAAGTGGCTACTGGTGGATGAAAAGCTGAACATGACCCAGCAATGTGCACTCATAGCCCAGAAAGCCAGCTGTGTCCTGAACTGCATCAAAAAGTGTGTGCAGCAGATCAAGGAAAGTGATTCTGTCCATCTGCTCTGCTATGCTCAGACTCCACGTGGAGTACTACATCTGGGATCCTCACCACAGGAAAGGCAAGGACCTGTTGGTGTGAGGCCAGAGGAGGGCCGCAAAGATATAAATAAGAGGGCTGGAGCACCTCTCCTGTGAAGACGGACTAAGAGAGTTTGGTTTGTCCATCCTGGAGAGAAGGCGGCTCCAGGGACACCTTACTGCAATCTTCCAATATCTAGAGGAAAGTTATAAGAGTTTTTTAGCAGGGACTGTTAATACAGGGCAAGTGGTTATGGCTTTAAACTTAAAGAGGGTAGCTTCAGACTAGATACTAGGAAAAGTGTTGGTCGTGAGGCACTGGCGTAACTTGCCCAGAGAGGTAGCAGATGCCCCATCCCTGGAAACCTCCAAGTTCAGGCTGAACAGGGCTCTGAGGAACTTCATTTAGTGGAGGATGCTCCTGCTTATTGCATGGGGCTATTCTATGATTCAATGATTCAGTGGTTCTAGTAAAATGACAAATTCAGTGGACAGGTGAAGCCAAAAGATAATAGCTATAATTAACAGGTATGGTAGGTGGCATAGTAAAACCGACTCTTTAGAAATCCACAATCAATGAAAATCTTAATCAGTGTGTCTGAGAGATACAAAACAAAGCCAGAAGGCTGAATATTGACTGTGACTTATATTATCCAACTTATTACACTCTTCCACACAGTGAATGATACTAAAAGAACAATAATGTTTGATGCAAAGCAAAACCAAGAAACACTGCAAATTCACAGACCATGGGTAAGGCACATAAAGCTCCGTTCTGTCAGCAAGAGAAGAGGTTAATTTGTGTGATGAGTAACAAAGAAACAAAATTCCTAGACAAGAAAAGTATTAACTATTTCATTAATAACATTGTAATAAAAAAACATTTACTTGAACCAACACAGACTTCCAAACCCCTCCTATTACATACAAAATGTTTGGACATTTTCAAGAACAGACAGTAAGAACTACCAAGGTTCATATCTTATGAAATAAAAAATTAAAAAGTAATAATAAAAAATCCCCACAAAACAAACCAAACCACCCCACAAAACACCTTAATGTTAAAACATGAAATTTAAGACCAAGAGCATTAAATGTAACTATAGCCTCTGACTCAAAATGCAACTAAATCACAGAAAGCATTGGCTAAATAACTTATAAAGAAAAAAAAAAAGAGGTGACAGTGGCTGAAAAAAATGTATTTAAAGGAAGCATCTTACTGTAAAAATATAGTATGTGAAAGAAACAGTGGATATCTTAACCTACTTAATTATATTTTTGGAATTTCTAAATGTCTCTGAATTAGCTAAAGAAACTAATGATTAGATATTTTCCCTAGTGTAAAGAACCACAAAATGGTTGCTCTGGGCAGTGAATGTGATTGCACATTAAAGAAATTCCAGCTACTGCTTTGCTCTAATTTTTTGATTAACATCACCAAATAAATTGTGTGAAACTTTTCAGAAAGAATTTGTAACAAGTTTAGTTGATTGTAGTTACTGTTTGAAAGACAGAAAAGGATGAAAAGACTGGAAAGAATTATTTTGATAGAGTTTTGTAAAATATTCAGAAAGCACAACTTAAAATCCTCTTACTTTAATGCTCAGTTTGATTTCTTTTTTAATAATCCAGGAATGTGTATGTATATTATTGACCAAAAATACAGCTGCTATATATTAAAACAAACCCATGGAAGTCAATAAAGCTAAAGTAAATTTCACAGTTAAGGGATTCCCTCTTTCTAGAGAGCAAAGAAATATATTCTGCATGAATTAGAGAAGACATGAGATAAAATTACGCCAATCCTGTGTAAAAATGTTGACAAAATAACAGTGGTGCAAGTCACATCTTCTCCCACAAAAATTTACTACCAGCTCCTAAAGAAAGAAAGGGGGCTATACCCAGCATACTTATTGTCACATCAAAAAAGGATAATATTTACCCTTCAAGTAATAATTCTAGAATTATTGCACTTAACTCCTGAGTTTTGAGATAAGATTGAAATTTATCTGAGGGATAAAATCTGGCTTTTCTTCAAACCCGTGCCTTAAAATCCTGTCTCCAGATATTTCTTTTAGAAGTTACATCTCTGATATAAATTCTGCATCACTTTAGGGAAATAGGAGAAGAATATGATGGATTGATTACCTTTATTCTTGGAAATTTTACCAATTGTCCCTTCTAACTATGAATAATTTCAATTTACAAAAAGTACCAACACCCACCCCAAAACCACCACCAAACCAATACCAAAACCAAAAAAGTTCTTAGAAGTATATTCTACGATTCCATGTTTTGACTTGTAGTTTCCACTGAAAAGAAATGTAGTCAATGTAGCTCCTGCTGAAAATCCTCGAATTTTTTTTTTTTTTTTAAATCTGGAAAGAAAACAAATCAACCCCTTAGGAAAAGTCCATGCCAAGAACTTCTTGAGATCTTGTGCCTACGCTGTGCTTGACCTGCACTCCATCTTGGAAGTCTAATGTTGTTACAAGTGCTCAAAAGAATTGGCATCTTTCTTGAAAGAAGATAATTTGAACTTCAACCTTTATTGTTTCACTCAGCAAGAGATCACCCTTTAGGAATCATGGTTAGTCAATAAAATATCTACAAGTGTCACACAGAAAGCCTTATTTTAGGCTCTAGGAAGCCTTTAATCACTGTCATTTGATATTAATTACTTTTTGATATCCAGTCATATTTTTCTTACTAACAACTTAGGTTATATATTTTTTAGATTCTTATTAAAAGCTTTCTATACTTGTAATTCACATGAAATACTTTAGAAAAGAAAAAGGAATAAAAAGGCAAATTGATTTCCAGCATATATCAATATCTATGTACTTGTCTATTTCAGGCTTAGAAAACTGTACTTCAAACAATAAAGCCAAATTCGCAACTGTCAGAAAAATAATAGTTGTGGACAAATTTCCAAAACCAGTAGCAGATCCATCATCTACTCTTATACTTGAACTACACAACTCATTTTAAAAAAGGAAACATAATAATTTTCAGTTTTGACTTTTGTTTCAAGTATACTGTATATAATTCTCGCTGCACTGTGTATGGACATAAAATGGCAAGTATTTGTATGTCTATTTAAAAAACTGCTATATGACCTAGTCTCACCATTTTAGACTAAAGTATATTATAAACAGATTTGACAGCCAATATAGAACTTCTCATTTACTGTGTTAAATTTAAAACTTGGTATAAAAATACAATTAAAAAATCATCACTCAATAATGTTCCTTCCCAAGTTTCATGTTTTTCAGCAGTACAATTCATGACATATCTCTAATGCCTAACAGCATTTTCTATAGTGATGTGACTTAAAATACATACTTTTATGACATAGGTGTAATTTCAGTGAAGAAGGTTGAACATAGATGGATCTTTCTACAGGACAGAGATTAGAAAAGAAAGAATACTTCTAGAACAACTTTATTACAGATGTCATAAATACTTTCTCCTAAAGCAAACAAAATAATACACACATATACACTAAAACTTTCTTTTCTTTTCTACAAGTAATCTCAACAATTGACTAATTCAAGTGAGAGACAGGTATTTTGGGATGCTTAATAATATTCAACGATAATACTATGTCATGACTCAGCAATACGAAGGGTAGATATCTCACAATTGCAACTAAAAAGGAGAAAAAAGAAAGTGGGTAACCATGAGAGTGGAGGACAAGAAGAAAGGGATTCTTGAATAAAGGTTTCTACTACTGCTGCATTCTTCTATCCTCAATAAAAATACATAAAAGGAGGTTAATGCTAACAAAAAACAATACTTAGGGATTAGACCATCTATTATTTGTCTCATTTAAGTAAAAAAAAGAAAATACGCAGCATGATTACACAGAAAAGTTCTCAGCTGGTATTCTGTGCAATGTGAGTGATAATTCACTCAGAAATGAAATCTTACCCAAAGGGAAATTTAATACCTTCTGTTTGTCATGATCTGCCATTTTGTATAGCCAAAAAGGCATGCTCATCACATGCTTTTTTGGTAGGTTGCTAGTGATTAAACCTGTAATTACTGCAATGTTGGGTTCCTTTTTCAATTTGCAGATAGAGGAGACATGTGGAGCAATAACACCAGCAAATCTGAACATTCATGATGCATGATGATCATTTTTTTAAACTTGTTTTAAATGCATCTGTTTTCCATTGAGAATCTTCACGTAAGTACAGAAGCCGAGTTTGGAGTAGTACCTGAAGTGTTTGCATTACTCCAGTAACCCGAGAGAAGCCCTCATGCATGTTGCAAAAAACAGTCTCTGGGATAGAGAAGTATTTTGTGGAGGATCCCTTGCTAAGAAGTCTCAAAGCAAACATGTTTGTGTTTGTATCTGTATGTCATGGTTCAGCACCAGGTGGTGGCTGAGCAACACGCCGCCCGATCACCCCTCCACCAGAGGAGAAACAAAGTCCCATGGGTTGGGATAAGGACAACACAGCACCGTGAAAGGGGAACAGTAACAGAGCCTGCAGCAGAATTCATACACATACGGTGATAACACTGAGCACTTTACCATCCCAACGCAGTGGTGACACAGAACACTGCACTGATGTGATGCCCAGTGCGATACCTGACCTGACGCCCAACCACACTTTGACTGGAGCCACACTGGAGCCACACAGACCTGCTCCTCCCCAACCAGCCCCTTTTACAGGGGAATGATGTCACCTGGTGCGGAAAACAGCCCGGGCCAGCTTGGCTCACCTGTGCTGGCTGCTTGGGGAAGGTAACTCTGGCCTGGCCAGAACCAGGACACTGTAGTTACTCATTACAGTTATATCAAATAGGTAAAATAAATTCCAAGTCCTTGCACTACAGGAAAATAAAGCACCCAGTTTATAACATAAAGCAAGCCTTACCAGTCTGATGGTTTTCTATGATGAGAGTAATTACTTGGTATAGGAAGACAGAGTGCAGTGATTGTTGTTTACAGAAGCAAGACCTTAGCCCTGGCTGCTATAGTACAGTTATAAACCAAATGGACAGATATACTCTGCTCTGGCGAGACCCCACCTAGAGTACTCCGTCCAGCTCTGGGCTCCCCAGTACAAGAAAAACATTTAGTTGTTGGAGCAAATCCAGACAAGGGCCACAAAGATGATCAGAGAGTTAGAGCACTTTCCCTGTGAACACAGGCTGAGAGAGTTGGGACTGTGCAGCCTGAAGAGAAGTCTCCAAGGAGACCTTATTGCAGCCTGCCAGTACCTGAAGGAGGTACTGCAGCTGGAAATGGACGTTTTATCAGGGATTGTAGTGATAGGATGAGGAGTAATGTCTTTAAACTAAAAGAGGGTAGATTTAGGTTAGATACAAGAAAAAACTGTCTGGCCCTGTGTGGAGCAAAGATTTGGATTGAATGTTCTTAATGGGTCCCTTCCAACTCAGGATATTCTATGGTTCTATGATACTATGATAAGAAATTCTCTACCGCGAGTGTGGTGACACTGGAACAAGCTTCCCAGGGAAGACATGGATGCCCCCTTATTGTACTCTTGCACGGCGGGGTTCTGGTGGAAAACTTAGAAGCTTTCTTAGAGTGTATACAGGAAAGGTTGAAACATTTTTGTTGTAGTTTTGTGTGGCTGAGTTCTAGTGGAGAAGGGGGGCTGCAGGGGTGGCTTCTGCAAGAAGGAGCCAGAAACTCTACAGGCCCCAGAGAGCAAACACCAGCTGGCTCAAGGCCGGACCCACCACTGACCAAGGCCAAGCCCATCAGTGATGGTCACAGCGCCTCTGGGAACCACATTTAGGAGGAAGAAAAAATGCAAGCAGCTGCTTTTTGCCACCAGAGAAGGGAGTGAGAAAATGGTTATTCTCCCCTCAGCCACATTCATAACACAAGTCAAATCTGCCAGAACTTTAGGAGCATCTTTTAGGCTATACAGGTTTATGGTAAAATCCTAGACAGATCCAATTATCACAAGTTCCGTAACTTTAAACCAGAATATTGCCTGCTTTCTTCCAGTGTCTTAGATGTCTCAACACCTTTCCTGCAATGAGAAGTATCGTGTTTTGTTCTGCATTACCTCAGTTCTAGTTTCAACGTAGCATTCACTATTTCTCCAATGACAACCATGAATTTAACATGTCAGTGACCCAAATTACCAAAACAAAAAGTAAAAAAAACCCTCCTTACCCACATATAGAACTTGGATATTTTTCTACTTTTTAAAAGCTGGGGTTTGTTGTGATATTTTTTTTTAAGAATGGACAGTGACAACAGCACTATTTCTCATTGCTAAAGGGTGCAAGATAGGACTTTTCATATAACAGGTGGATATGTACTAAAGTGAGCTCAAAAATGATGCTAAAAAGCATTTTTCAGAATAATTCAAACTTTTAAATAATACTCTTTTGAGAAAAGCTACCAAGAAAAAGAAATTCTGAGTTATCATTCAGTATTGTTAGGAGATTTTACACTAAAAAGTAATTCTTGAAAATAGAAATTATTACAATTGGCTATATTTTGGAAAAGTAATATCTCATTTTCCTCCCTGTTCCTCATAAGAATTTATCTGTACACACTTGCTTTGAAAAATCGAACAGAAACTGAGCAAAGAATGAATAAGTTACATAATTTAATTTTTAATATAGAAAAATATCAAAGTAATTTTTAAGGAAATTAATAGGCCAGCTCTCACTTGGAAAAAATAATAATGTCTCAAACGAGAAAGGTTGTAATGAGACATCAGGAAGACTTGCCTTTACTTTCTTCCTCATTTCATCCTCTCAAATCATACCATAACTTCACCTGGATTAGTGTTAGATTTTTGTTTGTTTGTTTTGTCTTAAATTGCAGGAACCAAATAAAGCAGTCCCTTTGCCACAAATCTTGACTGTCCACTTGGTTCATTTACAGAGCCATGCAGATTTCCTGTCGTTTTAGAAAGGACGTCTTGTCTACTACTCAAAAAAGGAACAACTGTTACACAGTGCGATGACACTAATTAAACTGAAACTGAGATGAGAAGAATCACTGCGACCCCATTTGCCTTAAAGCCTAAATATATCACCTCTCATAAAATAGGTTTCCCAACCTAAGGAGCAGAGATCCGCAGCCTTGATCTCCCACATTGCCACTGAAATGGCTAATAGCTACTTTGTATTGCAAATTCATTTTCTTACAAACCCAATTTAAGTGTCATTCAATTTTCTTATCTGTGGCCATATGCTTAAAAAGTAATTACTCTGCTAGCATTTTTAATTAAAATGATGTTATCTATGGTTCTAGATGCATTAAATACACCATTGATCTCAGATACCAAATGAAATTCCGACAGATGAGTCATGTCATGCATTTTCCTGTTTTACAAGTTGCATTGTAACTGGCACTAACTGTGAAACACAGATAGAATAGGAATCCATCAAAGTCTCTCATATCTAACTGTCATATAGAAAAGTATGTTTTTAACTTGGTTTGGTTTTGTTGGGTTTTTTTTTTGTAATAAATAACATCTGTATTACTCTTAACACGATCAGTTTTTTTATATGTTGATGTCTGAGGCTGAACTTTTCATCTGGCTATGTAGATGTCTGTTCCTGTAGGCCATGTGTTATCAATATACAAAAATATGTGATAATAATTCAAGATTCTAAGAAATCTTGATTTTTTACATTCTTCAATCACATTTCAGTCACCATTTCAGCCTAAGTTCATTGAGTTTCACCCTTAATTATATCACACGTGAAGCTGTGCTGGCTTCTTGGTTAATAAGTAAATAAATAATTTCCTACAGGAAACAATAATAAAATGTCTAAAGCAAGGTATTGATCATCATCATCCTCTCCTAACAAAAGTATGGCTGTTAAAATTATAATTTATACATTTTCTTTTAAGTTCATCTTAATTCCTTATTTGCCAAAGGTTGTTTATGTCTAGTGCTTAGACCTGTAGCTATAATGAGATCAATACCCAGTACTGCATTTCTCAAAAAAACAGGTGTGCAACATCATTGATTCAGGATGCGGGATGGCAAGCACCATTTTGCAACATGTAAATAATCATCTGCAGAGATGCATATACACTGTGCACTGTCACAAGAAAGAGAATATAAAGTCATAGTATCAACTTATGGAATTTATCCCAAAACCAGTGAAGAGCAGTGATTGTTTGTGATGTAAGTTGTGTTGTAACTCAAAACACTATCAAACACCATCCCCAAAATCTTTAAAGTGTTTTTTCATGATTACGAGAATAAAAAGCAAAATCAATATAATTTCATTAATTTAAGTAATAGTGATGGAATTTCATTACCAAAATACTGGTCTAGATGTAGACCTCACTTTATGTTTTGTGTTGTATTCAAGAAGCTTCATAAATCAAAAATACCCTGTTTAGTGTTGTCATTTTGAATTATGCCTTTAGCTGTCTTCTAACAGGTATCGTAGTTAAAACTTACGTCAGTTAAAAGAGCTGCCAGCATATATTACATTAGCTGACAACACACTTGTGTTTTCTAATATTTACACTGTCTTTGTTACTAATAATTTATATTTTATTAAATGTTTTGCTTAAAGATACTTTAATCAATTGTTCTCCAAATGTGACAATATCTTAGAGACTCCCATGAACAAAGTAAATGCATTTTGCCTCTATGACCGTAGAGTGCAGCTGTCTGCAGCAGGCAACAATTTTCTTTCCTCCAAATGATCCAACACATCCTCACGGTAGAAGCCCATTCCTAAACTCCACTGAAATGAAAGTTAGTATTCTGGCTTGTTCTTCCAGGAATTGAATGAATTCAGTACCTCTACTATGTATGAGTGTGGGCAGTCACAAGTTCCTGCTTTCTCTTTTGGTATTTTCTATTTTGTCACTGTTTCGGTTGATTACGCCAGTCTAAGGAGTTAATTACTTCCTCTGCATCTGAACAGTGATTCTATACAGAACCTTCATACCTGACTTCTGTGGACTCCCAGCACAGTGGCTCTGAATGGAGAGTTAATGCAAACTAGCACAAAAGAAATGCATGAATTGAAACATTAGTATATGTTAAAGTTTGTTTTCTATGTGTACGGTTAGTTTTGTTTTGTCTTTTTCACATGTGCCTAAATGCAAAATTTAGATTGCTACAATGCCATATCAAATCTAAAAGAGAAAATTTACTAGTAATAACTGAGCTAACATTATAGGCAGCTAAATGCCTTTGAAAAAACTCTTAAGTCAGGACCAGCTTTGATGCATGACCTTCCAGAAGTTTTCCATCTATTTACTGTCTTTGAGTTACATTCATTTTGCTTCCTAATTCCCACAGCCACATTTTAAAATTATCTTTATTAAAGTATCTCCAATTATATAGATTCCTATATTTAGCTAGTGGTCTCACTCAGCTGCATTCTATTAATTTGGACTAGCACCATATGTAGAATTTGAATTCTGTATCTTAATATAACATCTCATAATTGGAATTATTGAGACCCACCAAGAAGAAAAAAAGCTATATCAAAATGAACATTTTTATAATAGTACCACAGATATGTTGAAAGACGAGTTGTAATATAGTATTTTGCCCTACAAAAGATCCTTTAAATTAATAGTGAAAGGAAATTTTTAGCACAGTTATAAGCTGCTGGTTAGTTAGTTGCACATAATATCTATACGTAAGCAGAAGAATGGCGTTTATACATTACTTTGATTTTAAGTCACATTTTTTTAAATTAAAAGAAATGAAAAAAGAAAACCAAACCCTCCTGAACTTAATAGTAACTTAACATTTATGTATATAAAATCTGGCACATGTTATCGCATAAAATGGCTGATTTATATCTTTTTTTTTTTTTTTTTCTTGAGACAAGTTATTACATTCTGGAAAATAAAAGCTGGTTTTTTGGTTTTTTTTTTTTTTTCCCAGTTTACTAATTAACAAAGATCCTATATAAAGATGCATCAGGGACAAACTGCCACTTTTCCCTAATTCAATAAATCTAGTGTTTCTTTGTTAGAGGGTAAGTACTTGCTTTGCTAAAGTTTTTAGGGCTCAACTTTAATGTGTTGAGAGAAGTGGGAACAACAAAACCAAAATAGCCATTTACTGCAGAGGATATATTTCCGCGAAAAACTCACAGTAAGGTTTTCTTATTTCCTACTCCCAAATGAGCAGCTTCAAAGAAGTAAAAGTGATTAATACTGTTCTCATCAACTATCCACTTTTAAACTAGCTGCAGAGAATGTAAATAATAGCAAAAGAAAACAACCACATCTGAAATGGGAGCATGCATGTTACTGCTGAGCTGTTAATTTAGATTTTACTTAGACTATAACTCTCTCTGGTTCCTAAACACGAAATGGCTATGAGAATTCATTTATTTGTTTCAAAGTGAGATGTGCTTTAAAACCAAAACCAGATACTACTTTTTTTTCCTTCCATTTGTTCTTGATAGGACTGGATCAGAGCTATATCCGGATAATGGAGTTTTGAGGTACCAGAATTGCTTTAATCCAATATTGGAATATGGATTTTTTTTTCAGTAGTTGTGTGAGATTAGAATAGTATCAAAACAGTCTTAAATCTTTCCTTACTTTATCTCTTTTCCTAGTATCAGAAAGCTCTGGACATGTGAAAACTATGAAATCTCTGAAAAAAATGTTGTTCCAAAGTTCTGACCACTGATAATTCTTTTTCCTTTTAACATCTGGTCCCATAGTTATTTTGAAAGTTAAAGATTGTGGGGCATCTGGTAAATACTTTTCTGTGAATATGTACTGCTACAGCCCTAGGACTGCACACTCACTTTGTGGTGGTGGGTGGCATGGAGAACATACCAGAAAGAACAGCTTTCAAATTAGAGTTTCAGATCACCACATTTTTCCATGGTGCTGCAAGAAAACAACGTGTGTACGTGTGCACGTGTCATTTGAACAGAAAGCAACAGTTTGCGCAGAAGGAACAATTGTCTCAGCCCTTCCTTCTTTTTTCCAGACAGATAGTAAATTAATTAGACTGGGATGCTGGAACATATATCATAGAATCATAGAATCATTAAGGTCAGAAAAGACCTCCAAGATCATCTAGTTCAACCATCCCCCTACCACCTCTATTACTTACTAAACCTAAGTCCCTAAGTACCTCATCCAGTCTATCCTTGAACACCCCGAGGGATGGTGACTCCATCACCTCCCTGGACAACCCATTCCAATGCCTAACCACTCCTGAGAAGAAATTTCTCCTAATTTCTAAATAGAACCTTCCCTGGTGCAACTTGCAGCCATTCCCTCTTGACCTATCACTAGTTATCTGTGAGAAGAGGCTGACCCCAGCTCACCACAACCTGCACATAAAAAACTTATGGCAGGGTAGATCTTTGCACATTATTTGCTGTTGAGAACGTGAGAGCTGGGGCATTCCAGCTAGTGAATAAAGTATAATGTCCCCCTTCTCTCTTGGATGGAGAAATGAAGGCAAGGACATTCAATCCCTTGAAGGTCACAGCAGCTAGGAGTGAAACAGATTTCCCTTTAAAAGGGGGAAATAAAACAAGAAGTTACTTCTTTGGGCACCAAGAGGAGAGCTGAGGATTTTTCCATCATATTA
The DNA here is from genome assembly GCF_964237585.1 of Gallinula chloropus. Classification (NCBI taxonomy): domain Eukaryota; kingdom Metazoa; phylum Chordata; class Aves; order Gruiformes; family Rallidae; genus Gallinula; species Gallinula chloropus. The sequence goes on along the minus strand of NC_140085.1, from coordinate 108,750,894 downwards.
CAATGCAATTTTTAACAAGCTTTGTTATCACATTCCTAAAATCAAGCATTCAAGTAAAATTTTCTTTTTCTTTCCTCATACCTTTATCTTAGAATCAGATTAAACCAAATTTAAAATGTTTAGAATTATTTCTTGTAAGCATATAATTTCTGGCATAATGCTTTTTAAAACAGACCTCGAGAGGAATGGAGGAGGGTATTTTTGCCTGACCTCTCACGGGAAAGGTTTTTTGCCTGACAGTTTTATGCTTCTCACACTGATTAATATTTTAGTAGCCTACATATACCTCAGAGAGATTTTACTCTCTCTGTTGTCTAATGTACCAAATACATTAAAAAATATACCCCTAATTTTCTACATTTTTCTACATTTGAAATTCAAACCAAATGCATGTAATTAGAACCAGTTCACTCGAGTTCACTGAAATCACTTAAATTCTTTATTGTTGTAGCACTTTTCAGAGAGTTACTATGTGTTTTTCATTACATTAATTTACTTAAAAAACATTAGATAATTTAAATACTTTCTTCTGTAAGTTGAAGGTGAAACATAATCGTATATTGTCAATAGTAACATACCTGATGTTTTGAAGAACTGCAATTGATTTTCTTTTTATCAGCCTTCTTTTCTTAAATGTTTTAAGGGCTTACATGTGAAAATAGACAAAATTATGATTGCATGTGCAAAAGGTTATACTTTCTGCAGTATAGTGTTAGATACAAACACCCAGCAAGTTGGGTTCTCCTGACGTCTCTGCTCCAACCTTTATCCACTGTGACCATCAGCTGTTCTACTTCATGAAAACCAAGTAACAGTTTTTAGGTTCCAGAGAAGACAAACAGACAAATTCTTGAAATTGCTAATGGCAGTTAAGCAGGGCTGAGCATGTGGATGGTTGTTGTGGGTTCTTTCAGAACACGGGATTTCTCATTTGGATAAAAATAACATGTAGTGAAGTCTGGTATTCTGCCAATCATTCGACATAGAGGTAACATTTAGGCTGCCTCTACAGGGAAATAAATACATGTAAGAGCTCCAGATGTGGTTTTTAGATTCCACTATTATAAAAGACATTGGGGAATTAGGCTTAGATGGACATAGGTCTCATGGAGCCCTCTGTTCAAGTCTCTCTTTGCCAGCCTAGTATTTTGCCAATGTTCTATTCATGCTGTGTATTTATTCTGATCTATGCCAAAAGTCTGAACATTTCTCTTTCTGCCTAAGATTTCGTGTACTACTTGATAACACAATAGATATTAGTCTTACCTTTTCAGATAGGATTTTTCTTAGTATTCAGAGCAGGTTGATAAATACTGGACTGTAGTTAAAATAATTCCATTGTACATAAGCATAATGGATCACATTTACCTCCTGCTCATATGTGTTGGGCTGGGCAGTACCAAACAGTTAAAATGGTTCTGTACAGAATCATTGTCCACATGTAGAGGACATGACTTTTTCCTTAGGTGCAAGGCAATGGAGATAAGTAGAAAACATCAAATGGAAAATTAATTTAGAATAACAATTTTTCCTGTGTTTTCCCGATATTTTTGCATTTGCCCAATGCTATAAGAAAGTAAATGAGGGAATATGCTACTAATTTCCTACTCTTACCCATGTCGTCTTCTATGGCTTGGTATTATTGCAGCCAGGAGTATGACTGGCATTTGTTTAAAACTACTTGTCTGTTAATGAGAAAAAATAGGTGTGTCACTGTTTGTATATTTAATATAATTTAATTGGCTCAGTATTTATTATAACTATTAGAAGTATTTCAAATAGGGAGAAAAACTCAAGTCAAATACAGAATTTTTCCTCCATTTAAATTTCCATCTAGCTACACTTCTAATAAGAAAGCATAAAAAAAATATGTCTGAATAAAACCATAAGAAATGCTATCTGCATGCCATAATTCATTATTTAGCATTATTAGTAGGGAAGAATATCTTGGAGTTTGGGAGAGGTTGCAAGTAATGATGATTTTGACTCAAAAAAAACCCCCTTTAATTATCAAAAGTTATGATCCTTTCTTGCCCTGACAAAGAAAGAGAAATAATCTGTCCATTGTGAATGTAGATCAGTAAGAAAAAACTGTTTCCTTTGCTTATTGAATATTATCTGGAAAACCAATAAGCAAAGCTATAGAAAATACAAAAGGTATAAATACTTTTGACTATTCCTCTTTAAAAACGGTATGGAATCTGATTTGTTATTATTTTGAACAAAGAAATGGTGCCTTTTTTGCTCTCAAAACCCAAACAGCAGTGATGAACAGCAATGCAGTTCATTTCACAATTCAGATATTTTCTTCTCTGATCTCTGAATTTTAATCTTAGATCAAGTCCCTGGGATTATCATGAGAAGACCTTCCATAAGCAAATCTCCCTTTCGAGGACAGCATAAAGGATGTTATATGTGAAGCCATCATTATAAGTGAAGCTAAAAAATAAATAACACTTATGAGAAAAAAGAACTACACTACACAATTGCTTTTATGCAGGAGCATAATAAATTTATATAATCCAGTGACATAAGAGGTGTCTCTTGGATTTATATAAATCTGGGACTGGAGACTTATTATCTCCCTAATCAGCTGAAACGTCAGTACTGGAAAATCTTGATCCTAGATTTATACTACTTCTTACAGCAGGGAATAGCCAAATCACAAAACAGAACTGGAGCAACTGAACTCTAAGATCCACAGCAAATTTTGTTGGAAAATAAACCAAAATCACAACTGAAAGATAAAAAACAACCTGAAACCTTTGACCTTAATCCTTTTCAGACCATATTATAGGAAAGGAAGAGGAGGAGGGAGGGTGAAGAACAGAAAGCTCTTTGGGTCAAATTCTGTATTTCAGAACCATTTCTCTTAAAACTCTCTTCAACTTACTGGTTGGTGCTGGAAAGTAAACACCAGCAGTAGTTCCACCCTTCTATGTCCACATCCAACCTACTCAAATTGGCACACATATTTCAGGATTCAAGATTTAATTTTTCTTTTCACATTCAATATATTTGCTGCATCCAGATCTAAACTAAATCACTTACCTGCTTCTAATTTTCTCCTAGAAATTTATTCCTGTATATAGGGGATATAAACTGTAAAAGAAGAAATCCATCTTTATGAATTCAGAGCATTTTTAAACTGCCAGTGCTTCTGTTTCTCTAATAACTAAATGCAGTATGGAATAATTAAACACCCAGCTTTATAGAATAACTAATGTTTCTAGATTTATTAAAAGGTTCTATTTTACAAACCTGACAAACTTGCAAATTCCATTCTCAGAGCTACAGTGTAAATCAATATAACTGTAATTATTTTCGATCACACATTAGTTTAACACAATTATTTCATTGTAAAATTTTGGAGCACTTAGTATTAATGCGACTGATGAAAAGAGGCAGTCTCTCTCTTACAGTGAAAATGTAATTTAAGAAAGAAACATCGATCCAGTTAAGTCTGAATGGTGAGAAACAACGCCTGTCTATAATCTTAGCATTTTTTTCACCTCACATTATTAGTGCTGCAAGCTAAAGCTGTTGATATTTTCCTTTGTTCAAATGGCTTAAATTGGAAGTCTTGGATCTGGATTTCAAGAAGCTTGGGTTCAGAGCTGTATCTCCACATATGCACAACTTTCTGGAATTTCTAGTTCTTGTTGTGTTTCACACTTAACAGGAATTCAGTTTTATTTTAGAAGAAACATAAGTTCTAGTTTTGGTCTACATGTTGGGACTGCAAGAAAAAAGGATATCAGAATTGGGACTGCAAGAAAAAAGGATATCAGAATTTTCACTGCTTAAGAAATAAACTGTCACCAAAACTACTAAAATTTTATAGTCCTCAACTCTGAGTCCTTCTATGGATTCTGTATCAATACAGAGCCAGGACTTGATAATATTTACCATTCTAATACACATAATTAATCTCTAATCAAAGTAAAATTAACCTAGGGAAAAAAATGGTTTTTCATAATTCTCATGTAACAGAATCAGGTCCAACAGAAAACACTCACATTTCCTAATTAAAATTCAGTCATCAAACCAATGGGCTGATTTTCCAGTAGCTATTCTTATTCAGCCATTCTCTAGCTATTGCTCAATCATCCTGTCACACATAATCCATCCCTGAGACTCATAACAGGTTTTTATTGGCATTCATTTGGGAGAACCTGGCACTTCTGATTTGTAGTCCTGTCATATGAGTAATGAAGGAATCCTTAACTCATGCCAGAAAAGTGATTAGACCATAGTATCACATGTTAGACATACACATACAGTGAGTGGCTGGTTAAACGCTATCTGCATCATCAATTTATGGAAAAATAATTGAAATACAAAAAATATAACCTTTATTTTGTATTGTATTTATTAGACAATGTATCTTCATATAAAGTCAGATTGCTAGAAGCATGAGTTCAATAATGAAAGATAAGCTTAGCCTAAAAGACCTTCTCTGTAACCAGAGAATAATTGCCATATACATCATTTATTCACAGTTTGTATTTTGCAGTCCTGGTATTTCAAGTGTGAAAAGCAAACACTGGTCACTGAAAACCAGATATTCTTTCTCTACATGTGAAGATTGTTACTAAGAATGCTACTCAATAACATAGCACAGGTGGGCATCTAAAAGATACAGAATCTTAGTGAGGAGAAGGTTTCTGGAGTGTATTGATGACAACTTCATAACACAAGCAATCAGGGACCTAAAAAAAGCAAGAGCTTTGTTGGACCAACTTCTTATCAAGAAGGAAGAACTGGCTGAGGATGTGAAGGTTGGATGCAGCCTTAGTGATGATATTATTCAGGAACCTTAGAGGAGTAAGTGAGGCAAATAGGAGTATTTCAGCTCTGGACTTCAGGAAAGCAGGTCTGTTCAGGGCTTACTTGGAGGAAGCCCATGGGATAGGGCCCTGGGGAGATGAAGGAACAAAGACCACTGGATGATTTTCAAAGATCACCTGCTCTTCTATGCTCAAGATTGTCCATCCCAGGAAATCAAGTAAACGCAGTAGGAGCACTGCATGGATAAACAAGAAGTGTTTGATAGACCAAATAGCTATACTGACCTTCAGAGGATCATTGACAGGCTAGAGAAATAGCCAGACTAGAACTTAAGTTCGAAATGTAAAGTCTTGCATCTGGAGAGAATAACCCCAGGCACCAATACAGGCTGGGGTTTGACTTGCTGAGAAGCAGGATTGTAGAAAAGAACTTGGGGCAAGTCTCACCAAGTTGACATGCCAGTAATGTGCCCTTATATCAAAAAGCCAGCAGCATCTCACGCTGCTTTAGGTAGAGCCCTGAAAGGAAGTCAAAGGAGGTGATCCTTCTCTTAGACTTGAAGAAACATATCTGTTTGTTTGGTTCAGTGCTGGGCTCCCCAGTAAAAGATAGATATGGATGTGCAAGTCCAGTGAAGGGCAACAAAGATAACTATGGACTTGGAAATTCAGTCTGATGAAAGAGAGTTAGGAGAGCTGAAACTTTTTAGCCTGGACCAAGGAACAATTTCTAGAATCCTATCCATGTGTATAGATGGTGGGATTAAAGAAAAGGGAACCAGAATCTTCCCAGTGAATGACCGAAGAAGCAAGAAGCACAAACTGTAACACAGAAAATATAAAAATAAAGAAGTTTGTGGGTTTTTTTTTCCTAAGAACATGCTTGAACATTGCAACAGATTCTGCCCAGAGAGGTTTTGGAGTCACCATCCTTTGAGACTTGACACAGCCTAATTCAGCTGACCATTTCATCATCTTTTTATAACACAGGCATGACCATTTCCCCTTGTTCATGTTGCAGCTGAAAAGGAAAGAACTGAACTTTCTGTGAGGTGATGACTGGAGATGAAAGACCAGCCACTACAACAAACTGGTGAAAAAATATTGATATTTTGTGGTTCTGGAGTTTAGAGGTAGTGCAAGAGTATTAAGTATGGTCTGCCACAACTTGATATGACTGTATGAATATGATAGTGAATATTATCCTATAGACAGTCTCCCAGAGCAACAAGATAAACATCAAGCCTGTGTCTTGGCCTAAAATCTTACTCAGAAATAGAGTACAAAGGCATAAAATCCTGGAGAATGATTTTTAAAGCATGCTAATATGCTTCCTGAAAAGAAAGGACAATGTTAAATAGTAGATACAAAACTTCATTTTTCTTAATGCTGCTATGATACTGCATGCATAAAAAATATGGTTATTTTTTCTCCTTAAGAAGGTGGATATCAAAAGCAGGTTGTTAACAATATCTAGCTTCCAGGATCACCGTTCTTTGTGAGATTTCTATGGAGTAAAATGCCTGCAGATTCCTAACAGTTTATGCAGGACTTGGTAATTTTTCAGAATGCTAGATATGGGATTCACACTTCATGGCAAGCATAACATATTTAAGACAGTCTGTTTGACTAAATTCTATGTTAACCCATTTTTTTATTTGTTGGGGGTTTTGTTGTTTGTTTGGTTGGTTTTTTAATTTGCATTTCTGTAATTTCCCAGTTTACTGTTTGGTTGATGCATGAGTAGTTCTAGATACACACTGAATGTTAGCAGGACCAAAATCAAATTACAAGGATTTTCTCTAGCCCTTTTTTTGGAGAGAAGTGGGAATCAAGGCTATTAACTAAAAGCAATGCCACCCCAAACAATTATTACTAAAGGATGATACTACCACCTTGTGTTTGTAGGTCTACAAGATTTTAACTGTATGTTAGCACCACACTGCTCAAGTACTTTGATTATTAAAAATACTTTTCATACTTAAGTAAATTTTCCAAGAAGATATTTCATATCTTCTAACATTTTTATATACAAAACTTTTGAAATGCAAAAAGTGTGAATTCTTAAATGCCAAAACCAATCACTTGTCTGTAACATTGCATCTGAAGATCCCATAGAGATAACAAAATATTAGTAGCACTGCTTCTCTAAGTCAAAAGAAAGCCAGACACTTTTTGACAAAAGATATAAAGAGGAAAGATGTCAATTACTAAGCATCCACATAAAATACCTCTAATTATTCACCTACAGGTTTGTCTGGTAAAGTACTAGCAATGAAGTTCTTCATATCTCAGAGGAATATTTTGGAGTTAATACAGCTTCCAATGGGATGCTAATACCAAACAGTCTTTGTCCAATAGGTTTCACCAGCTTTTGCTTTAAGTATTTCTCTTTTGCCCTTGTTACTTTAGCAGTATTTTAAGTCTATGGATATAATGTATTAAAATTAATTAAAAAATATGACCATTGATTAATATAATATTATTTAATATAAACAGTAACTTTGGGTGTTGAAGTCAGATACTCTAGCAAAAGAAACCATGGTCTATAATTAAATCTTAAATTCATGGGATGAGGTCTCATTTACTAAGAATTTTTTCCTCAACCTAAAGAACAAAAAAAAAGTACTGATGGGACTGAAATAAATTTAGTTATTGAGAATGGCTGCATATGAATCACAGACACCAGAACAAAACCAGAAAGGATAAAGTTGATTAAAAAAGTGATATATACTGAAATTCAGATTTCTTTAGCATAGTGGTTGCATATCATTTCCTAATGATACATGCTGTCATGAGCACTGTTCCTAAGTAATGAATCATTACCTAGTGCACAACCTTCAAAATAACCTTAATAACTCTCCAGTAATTTAAAGAACATGAGGTTAGACTATTTTACTTATAAGAAAGTAAATTACTTGGAATCTGAAATCGTACAACAATTGAATTTCTACTGAATGAGTGAATAACATTTTCTGAAAATACAAAACATAAGAAATAATAATAATAATTAAAAAATTACTATAACATTATTAGGGACTGACACACAAACCTTGTACTCGATCCAGCAGCAAAATGGCACTTCTGTTACAAAACCAGGTAAAATCTCTTTCTCTTTTCCTGTTATGGATGGAGACATAAGAGGGATGCACTTCACTCTTAGTGCATATCATGTTTATTGATATAGAACAAAGGGTGTAACGGTGTTTGATAATAAACCCAACAGTGATTAAGGCTCGATGGTAAGGTAATCTTGATTATTTAGTGCACAGAGAACAGGGTCAGATGAAGCTGTTGTAAGAATAGAGATGGGCATGAGTTATGGGGGACTGAAAAAAAAGCGTCCGACCTGCTGTTTCTGTGATAAGACTCAGGCTATAGGGAATGCAAGCAAGCTGCACCATAGGACTGTGCTGACTTTCAGGTGAAAAAGGAATGAGAGCCTTCATATGGCCATTCCACATATCTTCATGGAACACAGAATGGAACACAGAATGGAACACAGAATTTTAAGATGGAAATCATGAAAGCTTCTTGATAAGTTGTAGTAACAATATCATCATAATGAGTTTTTTTTTTTTAAACAGTGATACAAGAATGTTTCAGTTTTATTTCAATAGCCTAAGCTTTCTTCAAGACTTCTAAATAACTTCTTCTAAAGAACAGCTTGTCCTCAAGTCAGCTGCTTTGTCCTTTCCTCCTTCTTTTCTTCTATTTTTATTTCTGTTGCAGACAGTCATGAGGTAGACAAAAAATGCAAGTATAAGGTATTGATGATAAACTGATTAAACAAAGGAGACATGTCCATCAAAAACTCAACTAGAAGTGGATGGATATTGGCATTACATTTATTAGCCTGTGCAAATCCTACTTTTCTTTGATTTTCCTTTGTAAGATTTTTTATCTTCACCCTTCACCATCTTCAGGATGAAACTGTAAAACAAATACCACACTTCCATTACAATTATGCTTGCAGTATTACTATGAATAGTTGCTTGAAAGCTTGTTATTTTTAAAACAAATAGTATATATACTACTATATACGTATATGTTATATAATATGCATAACAATACTAGTCAAGAATTTACCATACGGACAGAAAATAGCCAGGAAATGGAGAGTTAAACTAGACTGCCCCCTGTCATCTGAACATCCTATACTCAAATGTGCAGTCCTTCAGCTCACAACTCACATGTGATCACACATTGTGGTGGTTTAGCCCTGGCTGGACACCAGATGCCCACCAAAGCCACTCTATCACTCCGTTTTTCAGCTGGACAGGGGAGAAAATTTATATTGAGAGGCTCAGGAGTCGACATCAGGACAGGGAGAGATCATTCCACAATCAGTGTCACGGGCACCACAGACTCAGCACAGAAGAAAGGAAAGAAAACTCTCTAATTTATGACACTGTCCTGCACACCCAGTGACACCAGAGTCGGGTAATGAGAAGTGTGACCAGATCTTAAAGCACCTCCCCCACCCCTCCCTTCTTAGTGACTTAACTTTAGTCATGATTTCTTTCCCTTCTTCCCTCCTGCATTATGGTACAGGGAGGGGCAGGGACAGGGGAAATGGGAGTCTCCGTCAGTTTCCTTCTTGGCCAGGGGGGCATTCATTCCATGCACCCTTCTTCTGCTGCACTGTGAGGTCCCACCCACTGGAGACAGTCCTCCATGAACTTCAACAGAAGTCCTTTCTCACAGGGCTTCTACTCCTCACTGGCTGCCCTGGTGTGGGTCACTGCTGTGGTGGGCAGTCATAAATCACAATGTCTCTCAGTCTCTCACAGTCCTCCACGAGGTCACTGGCCTCCCCCCAGCCAACCTGCTCTGGCGTGAATCTCTCCCTTGATCATCTCTGTGTCCTCTCTCCACGGGCTGCAAGTGCTGGCAGAGGTTTGCTCCAACCTGGGTCACAGCATCTCCTGTATGTCTCCACCTGCTCCATCGTGGGGCCTCTCCACAGGCTGCAGGTGGGGTCTCAGCCTTTTCCATGGGCTACGGGGGGACACCCGCTCCACCATGGGTTTCTCCACAGGCTTCAGGGGCATCTTTTTCTCTGGCACCTAAGGTGCCTCCTCCCCTCCGCTTCACTGGCCTTGGTGTCTTCACAGCTTGTTACATCTTCTCACTCCCTTCTCTGATGGCAAAATGCTACTGCTAACGTTTTTTTTATCTCCTAAATGTGATTCCCAGAGGCACGATGACCATTGCTGATGGGCTCGGCCTTGGTCAGCAATGACTCTGGCCTTTAATCGGATGATATTTACTCTGTGGGGCCTGCAGAGAGCTTCTGGCTGCTTCTTGCAGGAGCCACCCCTGAAGCCCTCCCTCCTCCACCAGAAACCAGACATGCAGAACTGCAACACGCATATGCACTTCTATATAGAAAATCCTTAAGCTTACATCTTTACCTTCTAAATTATTTTACTGAAGTTATCTGCAAATTAGCTAATTTTCTAATGCTAACAGTAACTCTCTATCTCATTGACATTTCCTGTGCTATGCTACAGATAACCAATCACTGCTATCTCTGCTGGGTAGCAGAGAAAAGATCTCTGTGATTACTATGTGCTGCTTGATTTCCTATCCATTTAATTAATTCTGAGTATTTTCTGATTAAACTTGCATAAACTGTACCTTCTTGCTATGTGTATTAGGCTTACTTTGTGCAGGCAGTAATCACTAGTGATACACACGTATCAGAGAGCAGTTAAATAAAAAAAAAGTACACTCAGGGTTGTATATGTATTCATAAGAAGATTTATGCATCATCTCAGTAACAGAAGACAATAAGCTGCTATTTGCCATCTCAAGTCTTGCCTATCTAGCAATGGGAAAAAAAGTGCTTTGTGTGTATGACGTATATACTGCATTTTAATTTCTGTTTTCCATGAGATGCTAAAGGAGAGATTGTAGCCAAGAGAAGACGGACTAGAAATAAACTTGAAACAGGGAAAATGGAAGGACAAGGAGAAATTTAGGTCACTAACCTCAAGTTTATCTTCCACGATGGCTTTCATGTGAGTGGCATGATTAGGAGACAGTGCTCCTTAGTATTTGAGTTCTGACTGCAAATCTCTTCATATTATCCTGGCAGAACAATATGTCTTCAGGAAAATCAAAGATCCTCTTCACTAGAACCTGAATCATATTGCTGACCGGAACTATAAGAAAGGAAGGTATATAAAGGTGATCCTTAATCATACCTCCTTTTATAAGGAGGCTTATCACATTTATAGTTGATTTGGGTAATTTTTTTCCTAGTCTAGCGCTACCCATATACATCACTATGACAATCTAGTTGTACAGTCTTTTGGGCATGATATAATGAGCCTTCTAGAAACAAGGTCATAGGTCTCTATTATAGCTATATCCATGCAGTCAACTGCAGACACACCAGGGCTTACTCTTCCTAGACTCACTTGGGAATCACTCAGCAAGTCCAGCACAGCATTCATCTCTAGCTGGTAGTTTCCCTTGGAAATGCCTGTAGCTGGAAAGAATGGAAGGATTTCTCTGTGCTTCCTATTTACAACTCTGATGGAATTTCATCACTATATAAAAATAAAAAATTAATTGCCTCTTTTCATCCAGCCATTGTGTATGGTTTATCAATACGTTGCTTGAGAGGAAGAAGTTCCAAATACTGAAGCAAATCAACCTATGACTTTCAGATTTAAGTTTGCAAACATCAATACAGCTTTAAAAACTTGGCAGTATTGCGGTGTCTACTGTAAAATTTTTAATGATAATGGGTCATAGTAGTGTTTCTAAAGACTTTATTACAGTTTCATAACATACAATCATAACGCAGAAAGCCTGTTTTGCTATTTGAGATTCTTGTGTCTTACTGTTGGGTAAGTTTTAATCTGATTCCAGATAAAATAGTTATTCTACCACTCCTCTGTATGCTGTATGGCTACAGAAATGTCCTTTGCATATTTTTCAACTTCCTTTCAACTTGTTCATTTGTATTTTTTTTTTATTTATTTATTTGGTCTTTGGTAAGCTTTCTATGTTTTGGGTATATTTTCTAAAAATCAAAAGTTTTTATCAACAGTTCTGTTCTAGAATCCTTTGAATTACTGAACTTACCCAGTTCCCTTTGAGTTCTGACAGGCAAGTTTAGAAACTGATCTTTAAAATGCTCCTTACTTATTTATGTCAGGATTTTCTCCTTCCAAAGCTGCACATTTAAGCCTAGAAGAGTAATCACTGGATATTTAGAAGATTTTTATCTCCTCCATAAGCAGCTAAAAGACATTCAACCGTAGCATTTCTTCCTCTGAGCAATACAAGTTACAGAGCAGCTTTCCAAGAGCTTCAAGAATATGCTATCAAGCCTATGCTTACAGACAGAATGTAAATAATATCACTTAGTTCCTATCTTTGTTGATTTGGAGCTCGATGCAAGAGTTCTGCTTGCATTTATGAAGGAGATAGGTTGCCCAAGAAGCTTTCAAGTGGAGTGGAAATAAAAATAAATGCACATAAGTGATATCTTCTAAGTATTAATACATTGTAGCTTTATGGAACGAGTAGGGAATATAGCTTGAAGGCTCATTTTTAAATTTTAAGGTGCATTTAATATTTTTAAATTAGCATTTTTAGATTATTTGACAATAGTGGTTACCCTGCTACTAAGAAAGCATAAGTGGTTTTTTTATGTTTCTAAAACTTTTATTTTTTCATTATCTATTCACAGGAAAGGAAATGTATGTCCTAACCACGAAAAATACTATCTGCTTCTTTTGACATAATTCTTTCATCAAAAATTTAAGAAATATCTTTACTTTCAACTTGAGAGGGGAAAGGAGTGAAAAAAATAATTTCTAAGAGAATGATATCTGAAATTAATGGTTGTGAAAAGAAAAATATGTCAGTATTTTAATTTTCACATCATATTCTGATAATGAAATAATCTGAGTCCTTATTGCATGAAGTATTCCTCTTTACATAGATTTAATCTACTATTGTCTTTCGTGGCAGTTTCAACTGAACAACCTTCCTTCTTAATTAGGAAAGGCCCTCTTTCCTTGCAGTGTATAGACTAGTACTTTTATTCTGTCCTGGCAGAGTGTAATACTAGTACATTTTATAATGGTGTACGTTTTCTTTACAAGCCAGCTCATTTTCAGTTCTTTATTAGCTGTTATTTCTCATTTTTCAACCTATCTAACCCTTATGTAAATCAGTTCTACTGCCAAAAGTCTTTTTTAATTAAGTTGTACTTCTATAGTTTAACTCAAGGGCAACAGGCAAATAATATTCTTTTCTCAGTCATTTATTCACTGAGGAAGAAAAGAATGAAGAACTCCCTATAAATAATTATTAGATACCAGCTTTTTTGAACAGCTCTGTTTTCAGGCAGTTATTGGGAAAGCCACAGATCTGACACTAATCTGATAGTTGGCATAATTTTAGAACAGTAAAAATCTCCTATTGCGGTAGTTTGAGCTAAACAATGATGGCAACGTAACTCTTATCAGCGGTAAAACACTGGACATCATTTTGTCTTTATGTTACAGAGACCATTTCTTTCTTTGGATTAACTCAAGTTCAGGAAACAAAACAAAACAACAAAAAAACCCTCAAAACCAAACTCCAAACCCAACCGTGTAAGTAACCTAAAAAGAGGCATAAATAAAGACCTAGATTCCTTAGTTGAGTGTGAAAAGCTAATAAGAAGCAGAGAAGTCTCCCTTGGTCACTTGGATGTCTCAGCACTTTTCAGGCCCTGCCCTATTCCAGACTGCAGGTAGCTGTCAAAGATCAATATGGATAAAAAACATTTACCAAAGGCCAAAGAGTTACATCTTAAAAATATAGAAAGGTGTATGTTGCCAGACCTAGTAACACACCATTAGCCCTGACTCTGTCCCTGCCCACAGCCCCTCCTGAAGCTCCCCTCACCTGCCCGCATCCCAGGACTTTCTGTAGAAAACAGAGCTAATCCTGCCCCTGAGGTCTCTTACCCTGGGTCCTATAACAATGCAGTGTTTGTATTTGCAAAAATGTATCTGTATATTTTGGCAGGATTGTTAAGTAGGACATCATGATCCTAGACATTTCAACACTCATATAGTGTGGTGCAGTAAAAACATCACAACAGTTCCCAGCATTTCCTCCACATTTTTGACCAACAGCATATTCCTTCTTAATAGATGAAAGGACATATTAAACACAACTTACTGAGTCATAGTTACTTTAAAGTTGTAATTAAAGTGTGGCAACATTGCCACACTCAGACACCTGAAATGGTTTGCAGTGAGGATGGTTTGCAGCTGCCTCAGCAGAATAAATACTTCAACCACCAACACGCACACCACCATCCCTAAAATTCATGTGGATGTGTGTCTTTGCTACCAAGTATTTCATTCTATGGGTGAAATTTGTCTCAAATGGGAAATCCAGCTGCAAATCACAGTTGCTGTCTGACCCTGGTGACACAACATTGGGCCTCTGAGCTACAGGACCAGTCGAACATTAAGCCTCACCATGTGCGCAAGGCATTTAAAACTTTCATACATACAAAGAGCAGAGGTCCTGCCAGTGTGATGTAAGCTCTAGATCTTAAAAATGAAGTTGCTTTAGGTTCAGACCATTTCAAATAAGTATTACTAACTGTGAGATGTTATTTTACATACAGAAGGTGCCTCAGTACCTTAAGTTGAGGTTGTGCCAGTGGAGGTTTAATTGGATATTAGGAAAAAAATGTTCACCAAAAGGGTTGTCAGGCACTGGAACAGGCTGCACAGGGAAGTGGTTGAGTCACCATCCCTGAAGGCATTTAAAAGACTTGTGGATATGGTGCTATGGGACATGGTTTAGTGGTCTGGGCAATGTTAAGTTTAGAATTGAACTCAATGATCTTAAAAGTCTTCCAGCCAAAATGATTCTATGATGCTGTGATTCAATAAGAACACTCATTTTACTGGAGGGAATATATTTCAGATCAGGTTTAGCATTTTTTGTGTATAAGACCCTTATCTACTCAATTTACTATAAATACAAATACAATAAAAACCAAAAAAAGTGGGAAGCAATAAGCATTTTCCAAAACGGAGGTGAACATTTTGAGCAAATGTGCAGACAAAGCACTTACAGATTTGGATCTCCTTACAAAAGCCATGTTCAGAAAATAATCCCAAAGAAATCAAACCTAAAACAACCACCCCCAAAAGATGGTTATTCTTTCAACAGGAAATACTACTACAGAAGTAACTGCTGAAGGATTTCTTTGGTTTAAGAACGTTATGTGATTTCATGGCCCACTTTGATGAATAGTTGACAAAAATGTTCAAGGACCTTGCAAATAGAACATCCTCAAGAGACTCAGAAAAATAGTTCAGAGTAGCTGGAAACTGGGAGAATGTTAGGAAGGAATATTATATACTTATCATGTTCTTGCTTTAATACAAGTATCCATCAATGTGTGTCCATCTAGGTTCTTTGTGGCAGACAAGATAATGGGTTTGGTTTTAGCCATATAAAATCAATATGGCTGTTCTAATTTTATTAACACCTAAATGCTGAGTTCTCTAAATTTGCTGGGAGACCATAATACTAAGTTTTTTGTACTTAGAGGCTCGGCGACAGTACTTCTGTGAACCATCAAAGAAATCATGTATGCAATACTGTCCTCTATTCAAAGAAGGGAAACAAAAAATCCAAGAAAATGTCCCACCAAACACAGGATGCCTGTTACTCTATTATGAAAGGCTATAAGGTTATCGTTATTAATTAAAGGAAAAATTAAAGCTTTCAAATAAAAAAGTCAAGTGGCAGCAAATTAATTAATCTATTCAAATTACTGGAATTCAAAATGACTTAAAATAGCATTTTTATTAAAAACATACAGATCAGTAAAATGTCTTTCATCACTAGTAATGTCCGGGAAATAATGTCTGACATAGGAAGTAACAGGATTGTATACACAATCTCATTCCCAAAGTTAAACACATTGTTCTGGTTCCCCAGGTACTGGATGGAGAGTGCAGGATGGGCACTCAGCTGGGCCCTCACACAATTTGTTCATACAACTTAACTGTTTACACAGAAGTCTGAAATTTATATCTATCATTGAACCTAAAAGTTAACCATGGCTCGGTATCAAGAATTAAGAATGAGTATAGATAGTCTCTAGGTGGTTGCTAAGGAAAGGATCAAAGGGAAGGAGGGACTTTTTACAAGAGCATGTAACGATATGATGAAACATAATCGCTAACAACTGGCAGAGGGTAGATTTAGATTAGATATAATGAAAAAGTTTTTCAGTGTATAGTTGGTGAGGCAATGGAATGTGCTGCCCAGGGAGATTGTGGCTGCCCTTTTCCTGGCAGTGTTCGAGGTTGGGTTGGATGGGGCTTTGGGCAACCTGGGCTAGTGGGAGGTGTCCTTGCCCATAGCAGGGGGGTTGAAACAAGATGATCTCTAAGGTCCCTTCCAACCCAAACTATACTATGATTCTATGATTTTTTTTAAGGAACACCCGTAAACTAACTGTCCTGGAACAAGAAGAACATCTAAACAAGGTATCTACACACATAGCCAGTTTGGCAGTGAAAAATGAAGTCCAGGTATCCCTAACACAACTGTTTTCATTATAATACTAACAGATACATCCACATGTCAAGACGACCCTTGCCCAAGTGAAGACACAGTGATTGAAGATGATAGGGCAGCAATTATTATAATTAGATGTAAATTAATAGCCAATTATTGTAACTGGGAGTGTATTACCATGTAATATTTGTGTATAAACATAAAAAAGAAGCCTGCTTTGGGTGTGTTTGATTTGTGGAAATCCACTGAGCACCCAGGTTTACATAAAAAGCAGTATATCTCTCCTGTGTGGGAATGGGCTTATTGTGTGCTGGGTAATGAATCTGATTTTCAGACAACAATACAGGATTTCAAAACTAAACGGTGTTAGAGCTGCAACTGAACACGGGCAGACCAAACTGGTGTGAACATGTTAACTTTGTAAATTATTGCAAAAAATTATTATACCGGTTATATATATATACATATATCCATCTGTAATAATTTGTTTGAAAAGAAGTTGTTTTTAGCATTTTCTAATCCAAATAATGGAAATTTCAAAAGACAGTTGAAAGAAAATGTGGCATCTGGAGGCTTAAATGATTCATTTATAGATAAAATATGGCTCTACAGATGAACTGCTCTGATTTATGTTAGTTCTATGCTTGTAATCGTCCATGACAGTGGTTCACAGATTTTAGTTTTCCCTAATTCCTCGTGGCCAAATGGCTAATCTTTAACTTTATCTTTATTTTGTGAATTACTTTCCCTTTTCTTCTCCATAACAGTAAAAGGTAAGTTTTCATATTTTACTGGGAATGAAAATGATATTTTATTATTTTTCAATGTTTTATTGACTTTTTTTGTTCTCTTGTGTGTTAATTATTTGTAAAAGACTGTAAATAAATAGGAAGACAAGTGTCACCCAAACTGGCTTAGCTAAATGCATGAAGAACTTCCCAAGAGAATAGATGCTTCACTTATAAAGATATCTCTCTCTGGTGCTTGTTTTTTGGATCCTACTGCCATGGCCCATAGCCCTAGGGTTTGATTTCTCCTTCCAAACATGACCAGTTAAGGTTAAATGCTGTAATGTTTACAACTTCTAATAGTATTCTTACTATTGTCTTCAGACAGCTTTGAGATTGTTTGCAAATGGTAAACTGCAAATCATCCAAATGTTCCTTTGAAAAGGGATGATCCCTATAATTTGATATCCTTCCATACCACTTGTTAACTTGTTAGTTAAACAAATACGTGAGTGTGTTCCACCTGGAAAAATTTAAGAAACAGCTAGTTCCAAATCTGCAATCATTTTTTATTTAAGGTTATTAACTAAGAGGAATAGGGGGGAAGGTTTCTTCTAGTTACATCTGTGACTGAAGGACTGAATAGTTATTCTAATTTATGTGGAACTTTAATATTGAATATGATTGCCAGGAAGTAAAAATATCAGCTTGTTTCATTGTGAAAAATACATGGGGTTAATTAAAACTGTAGTGAAGACCCTTTCTGTGTGTTTTCTGTTTTTAATTTTTTTTCTATTTTATTTGTTTTCTAATTATATTAAACAGTTAAGAAGGCAACCTTTTTAAAGAAACAGCTAAAAATATCCTTTATCTGTGTCTTGTATTATATCCCTCCTTTATTGCAACAGCAATTATGGTTATAATTTTAGTACATTATAACTGAAATTTCCATCAAGGGGATATAAAGACATGTTTTCTAAAAATTGCATTTTTGCAATTTTGCCAGTTTGAAGGCAAAATGAAACACAACCAAAACAATTTCATTAAAATTGGAAGAAACAGAAAATATTTAAATGTTATAAATATTTAAAAGAAATAAATAAAATTACACTAACATAGAAGTTACGTGAGACTATAAGAAGTTATTTTTCTGTTGTGGACTTAATTGTTTCACTTAGTCATATTTCATCACCCATTTCATTGAACGATTTAGAGAAAATTCAGTGAACACATAATGTTATATGATACAAATTTTTTAATACCTCATTTAAATAATTCTGATCTTAGATAGCACTCATTTTTCCTTTATTATGCAGAAAAATGTGCTTGAAGAGTATTAAATATTTTATAAAAAAATTTAATTCTACTAATTGTGCACATATACTCCCCAAGAAAGAATCAGCTTCTTTTATTTTCTTTATTCTCTAAATTAAGAAAAAACATGCCCATGAAAGCTACAATACAGGAGGTATAAAATAGCAATATATAATATTATTTGGTTATATTTCAAAACCTTTTTCTTGATTTTTTCTATTATATTTCCATTACTTCATTTCAAATATTCTGCTTTCTATATAAACCAAAGCAGGGATACAGAGAAGTCTATCAAGAGTTCTAAAAATAATTCCATTTTCTTAGGTAAAATATAAATCTTCAAGATCTTTCATCTATGAAGTCATTCATAGATTCCATAATGAGCCCTATGTAAATTCAATTAAATTTTATTTCTGGGTTATAAAATTTAAGTAATAATGCACTAAATGAAAGTGAATCATTATATTTTGACTAGAAATATGTTAATAAACCTTTTAAAATGCTGAAAATAGGAGGTCAAGTCACACCCATGTAAAATACTTTCAGGGAAACACCAGATGTTCAGTATATGATATGGTTATGAAAAAACTGGAATATTTTCCATCAGGCTAGTGCTCATGAAAACCAACATGATGTTACTGGCATTACTCTCACGCAGGTCTGCTCTTTCAGATGAGACCTATAATTTAATATTGATTGCTTATGAAAATGAATTTATTTTATTTTTTTAACGTTATCAAAAAGATATTTTTTTAAAAGTTCAAATTAATTCTGCTTTTATACTATTCATTAAAAATCCCCAGATTATGAAGTAAGATAATCTTCCTGTCTGAAAGCCATTTATAGTGTTCTATGTGTTGTTAATACTTGTGTTTGTCATTTCAGAGGTGCTGTATTACCATAGCAGATAATTCCCACTATTTGAGCTCACACACATTTCCTCTTAAATTACTTTTCAAAATCATAGGTATGTTCAAATCTTTGCCATAGCTGAAGAAGCTACAAACCTTTCACAGCACAGTGGCACATAGAGCTTTTACCATGATGCAGTGCAACGGTAGCCATATGCTGGTGTCTCTGCACAGATAAATCATCACTTATCTGGTTAACCAGCTTTGAGGAAGCAAGAAATAAATCAGCAGCTCAGATTCCTTTGTCACTTTTATTAGCTCAGATAAAGGACCAGAAGATCTTTGACAAAAAAAAAAGTTTAGAACTTAATTATGGGAGGTACATTATGTTTTTTATTTGCTTTCTATATTAGAAAAGCACACATGCAAATAGGCTATGCTCACGAATAAAAACTGTTACATCACTGTACATTTAAAGCAATTATTATTTTGTGCTAAGCATTATGGATGACCTTGAAGTAAATTCATTTCTGGTATTCTGATAAAATATTATGCTCACAATTTCCTTTTGGCAAACTGATAATTAAGGGATTATATTTACTTAGGTATAGATATACATGATGATATATATATATATACTTTATGATTTATTAAAAGGAAAAAAAAATATTTATGTGTTTGTATAAAACTTGTCTTTTGTTATCCATGAAGCACATGTGAATAACCTGGTATTTCAAATTCAGAATTAATGCTATCAAAATTGCTTATTTAAAATATCAGCTTTACATCACTACTTAACTATACTAACAATACCAAAGAGAGGACGTGTTTAATGATCATCATTCTTTGTATCTGCACATTAAATGAACATAGATATCAAGTTAGTGGGAGATATAACAAGCTTGACTGTACCTGCCCAACTCCCAGTACCTCTGTTCCTGCTGTATGCCCAGGACTCCATTTCAGCCCAGCCAGGGGCAGAAATTTCGCTGTGGTCTGTCCTGCTTCCTGCCTGGGAGCAGTGCAACAGCCCCGGGCTGAGGGAATGTGCTTCCCTCTCTTTGTTCTCACAGTAAATTTCACAGTCATGAAACTATAGTGTTGAAGTAAAAAATTATAAATTTTTTTCCCCATTAACTTTGGAAGTTATTAATGATTTCTAACAGACTTCCATGGATTCATTCAAATGTTTTGTTTTCTATGTAAGTCAAAGCAATGATCTCACACTGAAATGAAAGGAGGTGCTGAAAGCACACAAACTAAGCAAGTATTTGGATCTGGTTTTGAGGCATTGTTGATGATGCACGAATGCTACATTTCACTTTTAAAGCTCATGCTGTGTATGCAAATATGGAGGTTCAAAATGTCAAAATTTAAAATCGTTATTGTTTATAAGATCTAGATCCATAAAGGTATTATTTATACCTTACACTATAAGATTGAAATGCTACCAGAATAGCTTCACTTGTGCTACTGTTTAGACAGTCACCAATCTAATTTTGCAGAAGCATTTTCATAACTATCTATAAAGTCATATATGATCTACAATTGTTTGTCACTACAGAGACATGTGGGCAAGAGGAGAATTTCTCAGTTTAGATGCTGGAAACTTTTCAGTTTCAAGCTACAATTTAAGGCATTCAAGAGAATTTGTTTGTGCTACAGTACTTTCCTAAATTAAGAAGCAAGTAAACTAAAAAAAGACATGGAAGCCTGAGAAGAAAAGGCAGTAAAGAAAGCAGAGTCATAGAATTATGGAATGGTTTGGGTTTGAAGGGACCTCAAAGATCATCTAGTCCCATCCCGTCTGCCATGGATAGGGACACCCTCCACTAAGCCGGGTTGTCCAAAGTCCCATCCAACCTGGCCTTGAACAATATCGGGGAGGGGGTAGCTACAGCTTCTCTGTGCAGCCTGTGCCAGGGCCTCACCATCCGCACAGGGAAGAATTTCTTCCTTATATCTAATCTAAATCTAACTTTTTAAAACCATTACCCCTTGCCCTATCACATCACACCCTTGTAAAAACTCCCTCTCCAGTTTTCAAGTAGCATGTAAATCATTACTTATACACAGAAGAAAAATGAAAATTCCTTAAATCGTAGCTTTTTTTTTTCAGAGGCCTTAAAAAATGCAATCAAAAGATGTAACTATTTTGAACATACTGTGAGGCCATTTAAAACATGAAAGTTTTTATAGTTAACATTTTCTTCCTAGAGATCAATTGAATTTCTAGTAGAGAAAATATTCCCTTGCCCCACATTTCAGGCAAGTGTAATATTTTCTAGGCCTAATTAATTTTTTCAATTTATCCACTTGCAAATGAGTATTTAAATGTGTTATCCAATATGCAATAGCAAAGGACAGTGTAAATTCTTCCACAGAAATCCCTATGCCTGAATTGTTGGAGAACTTTCCTATGGTATGGATCCCAGTCTCTATCCTAGTGAAAATTCAAATGACAATATGCAAAGCACGCATGAAAAAGCATTGACATAAAAAGATAATTACAAATTTTCTACAAAATAGTATATTCATTTGAAGCTGCCCACACCAGTGAGACCATAACTTTCAGTCATTCCATGGTGTTAGATGAAATCTAGCAGATGTTAAATGTATTAAAATCTATGACTAAACCATCACCTAAGCCTTAATTTTATGAGGTTTTTCTTATTTTAGCCTATAATATTCAATGGCTCTAGCAAGCCACAAACTAAAGATATAAAATTATCTTAGGAAAAATTAAACTGTACTGAGACATCTCCAGTGCTTTGAACAAGGTTCACTGTATGTCTATTGACATCAGTTAGTGTTTAAAGATTTTAGGAGGATGCAAAAAGCCTCATAAAATCACAGCCATTATAGTCTGGGGGGCAGGCTGTGTGTGTTTCATGCAGGGCCCTAAATTTCTGTCTTTGAATATTGCGCATGGTTTTTTTGCATCATACTACTTATAGGAGGCCCATTACTTTACTGAGGAGGAGATGGAAAATAGAGTGCACAGCCAAGGGACCTACAAGTGCCACTTTACTAGGCATACACCATTCAACCAGGAACACTAAAGGGATTAAGAAGGCAACATTGCATTGTCTCAGAGGTACAGTAACATAAGCACCACACTGGATTGTATGACAGTTACTATGGTAACAATTCCTTCCTTTCCTACCACTAAACTACACATTTGCTGGCAGAACAAGACAAGTGATTCAAAAGCATGTGAGGCAAAGGTTATCATGGAGTCCTTTCAGGCTGACAATGTTTTCAAATCTCTAAATCAAAAGATTGCCTATTTTGAATGCTTAAGCCTCTAAACTGGGTTATTTTAAGCCCTAGCTTAAATCTGATTCATATCAGATTTTTTCTGGGGAGACCTCATGCAAAAAAGAATAGAGGTATTTCTGGAGAAGTGTGCCATGAACTAGTTAGAAAAAGGAACAAGATAGTAGGACACAAGGGAGTGACAAAATACTGCAAGACAAAGACCTTGATAGAATTATCCTATCTAATTAGGATATCGAATAATCCTTAAGTAGAACAGAAATACATGAGAACTGTTAAGTGGCCAAGATGGAAGTTAAGAGAATACTGGTTCAAAAATTTAATCACAGCTATTAAAAATGCACGTCTGATGTGATTATTAGGAGTTAAATACAAATTCCACTCAAATGGAGCAATCATCTGACTTCATTAAAGACAGCAAGTCACATAGAAGTATCAATAGCAACAATATCCCAGTTAAGCCTTGCAGAGAGACCTGGACAGATCAAAGAGCAGGGCAATCACCAGTAGCATGAAGTTTAACAAGGGCAAGTGCCGGATTCTGCACCTGGGAAGGGGTAACCCTGGCTGCACATACAGAATGGGGGATCAGATGCTGGAGGCCAGCCACGCTGAGAGGGATTTGGGGGTCTTGGTTGACAGCAAGTTAAACATGAGCCAGCAGTGTGCCCAGGCAGCTTGGAGGGCCAACCACATCCTGGGGTGCATCAAGCTCAGCATTGCCAGCCGGTCCAGGGAGGGGATTGTCCTACTCTACACTGTGCTGGTGTTACCTCACCTGGAGTACTGGGTGCAGTTTTGGGCACCATAGCACAAGAGGGGCATCAAAATATTGGAGAGTGTCCAGAGGAAGGCAGCAAAGATGAAGGGTCTGGAGGGGAAGTCATACAAGGAGAGGCTGCAATCACTTGGTTTGTACATCCTGGAGAAGAGGAGACTGAGGGGAGACATCATGATCTGTGGCTTCCTGGTGAGGGAGAGCGAAGGGGCAGGAGCTGATCTCCTCTCTTTGATGACCAGTGATAGAACCAGAGGGAACAGCATGAAGCTGTGGCAGTGGAGGTTTAGGCTGGATGTTAGGAAGAGGTTCTTTACTGAGAGGGTGGCCAGGCACTGGAACAGGCTCCCCAGGGAAGTGGTCGCAGCACCGAGCTTGGCTGAGCTCAAGAAAGTTTGACTCAAACTCCTTGGCTGAGCCAGGAGTTTGACTCAATCATCCTTATGAGTCCCTTCAAACTCAGAACATTATATGATTCTTCGATTTTATGACAAGTTTATAGTGTATATGCAATAATGAGGATCCAGGAAAGGAATGATACAAAGAAGAAAGATACAGGAGTTTAGAAGTACATTTTTTAGATTCATATTTCAACAAATGTCTTTTAATTGGTGAGCATACTAAATTAGTCTCCCTTGGCAAACTGTTTTCACTCAAAGCATTCAATTTCATCACTGAAAATGGGTAAGTTTCTGTGTTTGACTACAAATTTCTCAAGAAAAAGCAGAGGTAGGACTTAGAAGTTGAAAAATATTAAAACCTTTTTTGTGTATTTTTCAGATATTCTATTTCTTACGCCCAGAAAAATGCTTTCTTTAAATGACTTAAAATTTCAGTGAATTTTAACCAAATGCTCACTTAGGGAAGTGAAGAAAAAGCAGTGGAATTCCACCTTAACTAATTGTTGAGGGTTTTCTTTAATAGCTTGATTTCGCAGAATCACAGAATCACTAAGTTGGAAAAGACCTTTGAGATCACTGAGTCCAACCATACCTGTCCTTTTATTACAACATATCCCTGAGCACCTCATCTATCTGTCTTTTAAATATAGCCAGGGATGGTGACTCAATCACCTCCCTGGGCAGTCTGTTCCGATACCCGATAACCCTTTCGGTGAAGAACTTTGTACTACTGTCTAATCTGAACCTGCCCTGACACAACTTGAGGTCATTCCCCCTTGTCCTGTCACCTGTTGCTTGGGTGAAGAGACCAACACCCATCTCTCTACAACCTCCTTTCAGGTAATTATAAGCAGTGATAAGGTCTCCCCCCAGCCTCTTCTCCAGGATAAACAGTCCCAGTTCCCTCAGCTGTTCCTCATAAGGTTTTCTCTTCAGCACCTTCACCAGCCTGGTTGCTCTTCTCTATACATGCTCCAGGACCTCGATGTCTTTCTTCTAGTGAGGGGCCCAAAACTAAACACAGGACTCAAGGTGCTGCCTCATCAATGCCAAGTACAGCGGCATAATCTCTTCCCTAGACCTGCTGGCCATCTGTTTCTGATACAAGCCAAGATGCCAAGATGCCTTGGCCACCTGGGCACACTGCTGGCTCATATTCAGCCATCAGTCAAACAACACCCCCAGGTGTTGTTTTCTACCAGGGAGCTTTCTAGCCACTCTTTCCCAAGCCTGGAGTACTTGCCTGTAGGACAAGCATGGGGTTGTTATGTCCCATGTGAAGGCCTTTACACCTGGCCTTGTTGAACCTCATCCAGTTGGTCTCAGCCCATCCAGCCAACCTGTTCAAATGGAAATAATTTAGGTTGTAATTTTTATTTACTCATAGAGAAGCATTTAGACTAATAATAATTCATATTATTGCAGCAAGATGTCTTTATTCTAACTCTGTAAACTACAAATTCTTGCACTAGAACATTGCAGAAATAGAATCTTTATATATGCAGAACCCATATCAATAGAATTAAAATAATTTTAGGCTGATGATAACAAGATCCACCTTTTAAATGTTTCTAATATACTCCATTCTCTAGACAAAATTAAGTGTATCTGAAGCATCACTTAACTGGCACTTGCTTGTGTCCAGAAGTGTTATCATTGCACTATAGGTAGGCTGATAGGTCCCAAATGCCAGTCAGCCAGCATATCTTCCTGCTAGAGAGCGGAATAAAAGGAATTGAAAGAATGAATAACACTCTGCTGCCATTCAAAATGCAAAGATATTCAGAATCAGCATTATGTATGTGTACAGCAATGCATTAGAAGGGAAATAACTTTGAATGGAAAAGGATGATACCGACAGAACATGCAACAGAACATGCAAAACTTAGTCAAGCCAAGTCATTTATGTCTGAAATGCCTGTGGCTTTTTTTTTTTTTTTTTCCCAATAGCCTGCCAACCACACTGGAAGCAGTCTCTTTCTCTGCTGAACCAAAGCTTCAAGCGTAGATCCTAGCATTGAAGAATACATGCATTGATGGAACTTAATAAAGGAACAGAGACCTAAAATGAAAGGTGGTCTGAAAATCCCACAGAACATAGTTTAATCTCGCTGATCAGACATTTAACTCTTTTAACATGCTTTTTTAACTCTTGTCCCTTGATACTTTGGTGTATATAGATAAGTACATCAATTAAGCAAACCCAGTATAATTGAGTTGAGAATATACTAAACAATTACTAAAGGGAAGCTAAGGAGTCTTTACTCCTCATTAGAAAAATTAGCAATTATATTCAGCTAAGTCAGAGGTGTATTTCATATGTCCTGACTGATAGGGAAAAAGAAGTAGTATTCGGGAAATAAAAACTTAGTAAAAAGCCACAGCAACCTGCACTATTTCAGTTTTGAATAAGACAGACAATGAACATCTGAAAAGTTAAGGCACTATCTTTCACTGAGTCCTACATTTTGTTTAAGAACCTTATTTCCTTTGAGATTTTAAGTCTCAAGGTCTACATGTACAGAATTAGGCAAAATAGCATTTGTCTGCCTTTGAGGGTTAACATGAAAATAAATACTCAGAAACTAAGGTAAGAGAAGACACATAAAAGTATTTTAAGATAGACTTTTTTGGGGAATGAAGACCTCACTTTTTTTTTGTTCTTGAATTCTTTATAACACGCATCCTTTTTGCTATGATATCCATATCTGCATGTATAAAAAGGTTCTTTCAGTTTGTTTCCTCAAGACTTCTGCACTGAATGAAACAAGGGTGCTGTTAATAACTGTCAGGAGCTTGTAGCTTATATGTGAGGAAGGAGGGAAATATAGGTTATATGGACAATAATAAAGGTTTTGTTCCTTCATTCAAAGTTATTTATTTCAGCCTTATGATAATTTCATCAAGTTTTAGTTTAATGCAATTTTGTTATAGATAACTCACATTTAACTTGTCAATATAAAAATTAGGATGTTCCCCAAATTACACCTTGTTATTAGACTGGGGATTTCATTTTTGCTAACAAATGATTACCATAGTTTAACTTGGCAGGCAGCAAAAAACAACCACACAGTTGTTCACTCCCTCCCCCTCGCTCAGTGGGATAGGGAAAGGAAGTAGAAAAAAATAAAACCTGTGGGTTGAGAAAAAGGTAGCTTAATAGAACAGAAAAAGAAGATAATAGCAACAATAACAAGAATAATAAACATAGAAAAATATGGAAAAACCCCAGCAAGAACCAATATACAAATAAAATCAAAAGCTAACATAGAAAAAAAGTGAAACACAGAAAAATTGCTCACCACCCATAGATGACTGATGCCCAGCTAGTTCCCAAGCTGTGGTCCAGCCCCCACAGAGCGTCCCCAAGTTTTATACTAAGCGTCATGTCGTATGATATGTCATATGGTCTGTAATATTGCTTTGGCCATTTTAGGTCTTCTGTCCTAGCTGTGTCCCCTCTGAGTTTCTTGTTTACCCCCAGCCTCCTTGTTGGTAAGACAGTATGAGACGTGGTAAAAGCCTTGACTGGATGTAAACATTGCTTAGCAAGAGCCAGAGAGCCAGCGTGTTACCAATGTTACTCTCACCTAAATCCAAAACTGCTACTGGAAAGAAAAATAACTATCCCAGGCAAAACCAGGACATTGACTCGTGCAATGAAGGATTTCAAAGCTTTTATGTTCTTTGAAAGCACATATTTGAAAATATAGGTTTGCAAAAGAAATATTATTTTTAAATTATCAATGTCACTACAAAATTACAAAAGCTATTGATTTGAGCAGGGAGCCTGTCCTTTCAGTTCTCATCACACTGCCCTACATTGGGATGAGCACTACCTGCATGGTAAGATGATTATCATTCAACAAACACAATGGTCAACTTCATCTTCAGCTGGATCAGTATTTGCTGTCATGACTTACTCACTAGGTCAAATGAACGTATAGTAGATTTTAAATAAAGGAATAATGAGGAAAGGCTGAGTGAACTGGAGATGTTTAACCTGCAGAAGACTGAGAGGGGATCTCATCAAAGATTGTAAGTATCTAAAGAGTGGATATCAAGAAGATGGGGCCAGATTCTTTTCAGAGGTGTCCAGAGACAGGACAAGGGGCAATGGGGTGAAACTGGAACACAGGAAGTTCTATCTCAGTATGAGGAAAAACATCTTAACTGTGAGGGTGACAGACCACTGGCACAGGCTGCCCAGAGAGGTTGTAGAGTCTCCTTCGCTGCATATATTCAAAACCCATCTGGAAGCAATCCTATGCAACCTGCTCTGGGTGGTCCTGCTTTAGCAGAAGGACTAGATAGTGTCCAGAGGTCCCTTCCAACCCGTAACGCTCTGTGATTCTGTGATTCTTTTTTTACCATTTTTTCATTAAGATTAATCAATCATTCCAGTTGTATAAAATTTCAATGACATTAAAACGTTACTGACAGCAACACAAATACCAACAATGAGTTCCATGCAAATAATTGAGAAAACTTCCAGAATGACAGAATACCTAATGGATTTCATTCTATTAGAATCCTAGGAGCTGCACCTATTATGAGAATTAGTGTTGCTGATATGATACAAACGGTTTGACACTTTGGGATTTGTTAAATAGGGCTAATGAAGGACTCATTGCTTGAGAAGTGTTACATAGGGAATAGACCACAGTGAAGATTTAAAAAAATCCCACAACAATGATTATGAAAATATTTTGGAACAGACCCCTCAGAGAATCAATTTGGGTTAGAGCATATATTTAGTTTTGTATAATAACAAAACCCAAAGCAGTAAATTAATGCTCACCAGTCCCCAAACACATTTTTGCTATCTAGCCAAAGTCACCCTGAAAGACGATGTAACCCCAGTCAGAGCAAATCAGTAATCAGTTCATTTATAGTGAATGAATTTTCCGTAGTTACAGTGTATAATCCTATTTTGTTAGCTCTCCTCCTACTTCTAAATTGCACTTCCTCACAGCACCAGCTTTATTTTTGCAAATGATGTTGTCCAGTCAGCACTAAAATTAAATTTGTAGTAGAAACATCTGGTTCTGTTTGTTACTTCCTCTGCTCTGATTTTGATTTTTTTTTCTGAAGTTATTACTGACTTAACCAGCTATATGCAAAGCAATTTTGAGTCAATTCCTCACTAAAAAATCCCAACATCATAATGGTTCTTGTCTTGTGTACATCAGTTTGGGCATATTTAGAAATCAAGGTGGTAAAAGCTGAAGATATATGCCATGAAGATATGGGGTTACACATTTTAGCTTTTCTGCCAGATTAAAAAAAAACTAAAAAAAGCCCACCCCCCTCAAACCTGAAAAACTTTCAACCAGAAAAACCTGCCAATAGAAATGAGTCATAATCATCTGATACTATGTTTAAAAAAAATACTTTGCTTCCATGATCCAAACACTCCTTTCTTCATTTTTTGTGCTTAGCAGTGAGTGACAGGAACATCTCTGAGCTACACCAATGCCTAGCTCCAAAGTGGCCCACAGGGACTAGACACAGCTGGGGATAGAGTTAATGTCGAACAGTTTGTTACAGCCAAAGCCCTGGCCAAGAATACTTACTTCCTAGTATTGTCTGGTGGGCCTTTTTTCGTTGAAGTACAGCAACAAGAAAGATCTTTAAGTTAAATTTATGCATATTCCTTCCCACAAAAAAAAAAAAATCTCTGGCAGGTACAAATAGTATTCTTAAAGTGATTAATAACAGCATGTATAAAAAGCATTGCCTAAACAAGCAGACATACTGGAGACTCAAACTACTGTATAGACAGCTCTTCAGAGAAGTAACTAAATTATTTGGATCTGGCATGCATCATTGCTGGTGCTTTATGCTAGGATTCATTAACAGAAGACTTGAGTAATTCCAGATTGCTTGCTGATGAGTGATTTGATAGAAAAAACCACATATAACTCCCTCAAGACCTAATACTTTATTTCAAAATACAGCAGCATTTAAACCTTAGCTTAAGCCTCAAGTGCTCAATTGCACAATTTTAACTTTATTTACAAAATACAGTGCCATCATCTTTGAAGAGATATTTGATTGGAATGTACTAAATGCATCAGTATGTGCAGGAGCGTTGTCAGGGCCTTGAGGACACAACTAGTCTTCACTGTCCATTCCCATTTCTCTGGGCCTTCACCCACCTGCCAATGGTCGAGGATCTTATTTTCACTACACTGAACTCCCCCCCAACCTGCCCATGGCCCAGGACCCCATGTCAACCCCCTGGGGCCATCAGCCCTTGCCCCAGCGATGCCTCAGCAAGGCCAGTCTCCATCTCCCTACAGCTCTGCCTGGCCATGGATCTAGCTGAGCCAGGCTCACCCAAAGGCCCACATCCCAGCCCACGTCCAGGTTGGTACCTGATTCCTGGGGCTGGGGCTGCTCCTGTGCCTCCTGTCAGGGTTGGTAGATGGGCCCTGGATGCCAAACCCTGCCCTGACATGCCACCTCAGGTTCCTGGCTCCCCATCCCTGAGGTGGCAGATGGACCTTGTTGCACCTTGCACATATGATATGTAGACTTCAGCTTTCCTTTCCACCACTGGAATTTCTTCTAATGCTCTCCTCTTTTTGAACTTCTTTGAATTTGTATTTACTTTCTCTTGTCTACTGTAGTAATTACAGGTTGCCCTAGACATTGCACATAGATGACCAAGTGCAGCACATACATGGGTATTCCACAGGTTTTTGGGCTTTCAAGTGATATCCAAGTGCAAGGGCCACAAGTTCTGTGTTTAATAAAACTGCTTTTGTAGCTGAATGTTACGAGGTCATACAGGAGAATTAATTAGAACAAGGACTAAAGCAATTATGAGCCTGAAGTACTATCTAAATTATTTATCTGCAGAGATCTATTAGTTATCCACAAATATATAAGATGGTTAATTGTAAATGTAGGTTTATAAAAAGTGATTCCCATTAGTGATCATATACGCTTACTCACCTTAGAGTGGCTGACAAAATTTATCTATTTTATGACAAAACAGCAGTTCATAAAAAAGCAATTCTTTTTCACCCTGTTCTTCAGCAATAATTCTGTTGGAATTTTCATGTTGCTGGCTTCAATTCCTCAAGTAGATACACTGATACAAGGTGTTATGTTTTTTTCTACCCCTTACTTCAAGGCAAGGGTGGGGATCAGTGACTAGCACTACACCTTTGCTGTGGCCAAGCTCTATGATAAAACCTTCATAACTCTGTTGAATTATTTCCTATAATTTTCTCCTAACAGTTCTTTCCAAAACTCTAGTTAAGGTCCATTATTTTGGGTCTACATTTTAATTAGATATTCCCCATGCTTTCTACATATAGTCTTCTAAACAAGCTACTTCCCAAAATAGTTCTAATAGTTCAGAATTTCCTTCCATGCTTCAGGACTCAGCTTACGATCCTTTCCAAATTGTGTTTTCCAGGTTCTTACCAAACCATAAAGAAAGCATTGTTAATTTTAACAACATCCCAAGCCCTAGAGATTTAGAAACAAAAGTTAAATGCAAAGAAAATAAATGGTTTGAATGTTTTATATTTGATGCAGATATGTAGTTACTCTAAATGTTTTTTGGTTGTTTTCCTTCACAAACGGCACCAACAGTCTTTTTTTTCTTTTTTTTTCCTTCCTGAGAAGGGTTTCATTGTCTAATATGATCTTCCTTCTGCCACACCTGAAAATCTCTTGAGTAATTATGGACTAGAAGTTGAAAACGTTTCTTTAAGAAAGTTGTATCATGGTAAAATCACAGAATCACAGAACAGTAGGGGTTGGAAGGGATCTCTGGAGATCATCTAGTCCAACCCCCCTGTCAGAGCAGGATCACCTAGAGCAAAAAGAAATCTTAAATTGTCAAACACGTTCTGTGTGCATACCTACACTTGGATATGTAAATACACCACTAATTTTAACATGTTTAATAATGAAATGTTAAAATTTCCTGTTGGAGACTGAATTCTATTGAAGAAAGATGTTTTCTCAAAACAAAGCAACATTTACTTTCAAGCAGGTATTTTAAAGCTCCACTGCTTTTTCTATAGCTGTATGTTCATTAGCTTAAAAATAAACCCTACTGTGCCACTGTCAAAATGAGCTATGATATGGTGTCTGAAAATCTCATCTACACATGTATTTATTTTCTAGTATTGATATGGAATAAGCTGTGTGGAAAACATGCTATAAATTCTACTACTGTTCTTTTAACACTAACTTACAGAGAATGTCTCCATATTTTGAATACAAGAGATATGAACTGTATTAAAAAAAAACCTCAAAACCACAAACCAGAAATAAAATAAAAAACCCACAGGCTTCATTTCTTATCAAGAAACCACAGAACAGTCACATCAATGTCATTTAAATTATGACTCTGCTTTTGGGTTTGTGGGTTTTTTTACATTTTGTTTTCCTTTGGTTAGTTGTCACTTAAACCATTTATCCTCAGTTCTTAGTGTTTCAGTCAAAGCCATATGTATCAGGTCAATGCCAGTGGATACGTGTATTGAATATATAAACCACATGATTATATTGAAATAGTAGGGCGCATACAGGTGAAAATTTAGCATTCTAATGGTGTACA
Source organism: Gallinula chloropus (assembly GCF_964237585.1). Lineage (NCBI taxonomy): Eukaryota > Metazoa > Chordata > Aves > Gruiformes > Rallidae > Gallinula > Gallinula chloropus. Next base: position 108,718,595 of record NC_140085.1, on the reverse strand, counting down.
AGAAGCAAATAGATGTAATCTTCTTCGCAGATTTTTTGGTTTTTTCTGATTAAACTTATGTTTGACAAATTGAGTTTACTTAAAAAGAACACTTATTTTTAAAGACACAGGCATAGCTACAGAGAATGATTCCTTTATTATTACACATATAAATGTATATTAAAATAGCAGGAAATAATTTAACGTCCAAAGTAATAAGAGAGATTTTTAACCAGCTTATTTTACATATCTGAAAAGTATACAGTACTTTGAAAGCGATTTAGGTAGGAAATATAGCAAATATAAACAACTACTGTTTACCCTTGTGAAGGAAAATTAAAAAAAAAATCCAGGAAATCTATTGTGAAAGATTTTCTTTTTTCCTGCTGCTCCTTGATGTTATCATCTCAAGATTACTAGGAGAAGTCAATGCACTTAAACTAATTTTTTGTTTGTTTCTGTCTTTTTCATATTTTGCTGATACTTCATGATTGACAACATTTACAACTGCTTAAAAAAATTGTTTCCATGGTCAAAATTGGTGAAGTACACACTATCTTCTGAGGTCATAAACGAAGTTGAGTACAACGTGGTAACTTTCACCTAAGGTGTATATACCAAAGTTGTGACATTCAAAAATTGTTAAACTGGAACACACAAAGGGTACAGAGCATTTCAGTTTTCTCCCAGAAGAGAGGAGTAAGGGAATATTTTCAACAGGTAGATTCCTTTCCTCCTCTGCCTTGGGTCAACTTGAGGCTGTTCTTACACACTTTCCCATCACCACCTGCTCTTTTCCCCCTGCTCCCTGGGAAGGGGTGATGTTTTCCCACAGCACACATGACCACAGGAGGCTGTTGGTCCCACAAGGGTGGCCTGGGGCCATCAACCCCTTTGCCCTGACAACACTCACAGAGTTGAAGCTCGAATGGGCTGCCATGCATGCCCATGTTTTCATAGGCAGAGAATTCATGTAGATGTATTAAACTGAGGGCAGTATACAACTAATGCCCATGCATTCCTGACTGTATTTTGTAGTGGTAAACAATGTGGTGATTTAGTAGAGGTCCCTGAGAGAACAGGGGGATAACAAAAGCCCCAAAGAGTATAAAGGCAAGCAATAAAGTTCAATTACAAGGCAGTAAAAAGAAGCTACCTTGAACAGAAGGTGGAAACAGACTGTGGGCACAGTGAAAAAAGCAAAGTATAATATGCAACATAAGTAAAACATCCCATATATGACAAAGGAGATAACAAGAAGGTATATGTATGTATCCCACCTCCATATGTCACTTCTGTTCAACTCAATTAGTAAAAAAATCACCAGCAGCACCACTGTGGTTGAGAAAGAACACTAATCTTTCATTTCCTACTTTTCACTTTTGATCATTGCAGACGACAATGTGTAAATGACAGTGTTTACCTTATAGCCAATTTAAATAAATTAGAAAATTAAAGATAAATTTCTGTAGGGTTTTTTTTTTTTCTGTTTTCTACTCCAAACTTGCCCCACCAAAAGGTATTTGTTACTCCATCATAAAGTCAGAAAGAACTCATGCAAAAATCAGCTATATTTACTTTCTGTATGTGAAGGTATATAACATTTTATACTGGATTTATTCAGGGATGAGAACTTGTAACTTTTGAAAGGGAGAATGCTATAAAAGGGAGACTGGAACAAGTAGACGTTAGTGAAGATATATAACTAGGGTAAGTTTTAGCCTTGGAAAACAAAACACCTAAAACAGAACAAAGTTCTCAGGCAACCTGAAGACTTGAGTGAAAAGAAGTGTTAATATTTGGAACACTGTTGAATCAGAACAGGTCTTATAGCAAGGCAAGATTATATAAAAGTATGATACCAGCTGCTTATCATCTGTATTTATATGAAGTGGTTAAAACTAAACTATTGTTGTATGCATCATTTACCATGAACTCCTATAAAGACACCTTAAATGATTCAACTTCACTGTTGAAAAAAGCAAGCCTTTCTGAGGTTTTTTGGTTTGTTTCATTTCAAGAGAAAAATAAGTGAACTGAAGGACATCCAAAGGCAATGACATCTCTCAGTGGTTTAATATGAAGGCATTAGACATATTATGCCATGAAATATGACAACTGCTTAAATCAGCAAACCACCAATTGATGATACTCAGATATGCTCCGTGGAAAAACATATTGTGAGTTCAATTCTTGGGGATAAAATAGCAAGATTATATCAAACGAAATGGCATCAATAACACCTGAATTCAAGGTTTCTCACACAAAGGAAGAACTTGCGGAAGATAAAAGCTTTTTTCACTGCAGTTATGTAAGACAAGATATGACTCATTTCTCTCAACTTCTTGAACTGGAGGGAAAAAAGTAAAGCAGGAGGTTTTGTTACATGAGGCTGTCTAGCAGAAAAGTTCTTCAGGGGGTTCTTTTATTGTGAAATTATATGACTGTTACAGGGAAAGATTGCCTTACTGATTAGAGCTTCTTTCAAAGGTAAATATTTTTATGAATAACTTAAATTTGAAATTTTCTGGTGCTTTTGTAGATGTCAGGGCTTATGTACTCCTTTGATGCACTGATTCATATCAGCGAGCTGAATACAAGTTTAGGTGGTACAATGATTCTATCTTTTTAATAATTCTCACAATGATAAAGTACTTGTAAAGGAATTTTAGCCTGTAGCTATAAATGTAAAAAGTGGAAAGAGAAAAACTTGGTCTTTTCCAACACTGGACTGTTATTTTAATTATTTTATTGCTAATATCTAAAAATACTCTATTAATTTAATTTTCCATTACACTGTACAGATTTTTGAAAAATATTTCTAGTGAAAATAAGCTCCTTCTCAATTAAAATGTTGCTCGGCTACCCAGATATGAAATGGGAAGAGGTAACAATATAATCACGTGATGGAGATGTTCTGTTCAAATTCAAAACATGGCAGCTCAGCAAATTTTGATTGGGAAAGAAAGCTAATTACATCCTAATTTTGCATTAAGCTGTGAGTACCTGTCTTTGTACACAATACTTCTTGGAACTTGCTTCTTAAACTAATGTTAGAAAACAGGTTTATCCTTACCTGAGATTCTTTTGATATCAAAAATATATATTCCAGAACATCCACTATATTAATATTGCATGGCAAGGTTTTGGTAGCAGGGAAGCTACAGGGATGGCTTCTGTGAGAAGTTACATGAAGTTTCTCCTAGGTCTGATAGAGCAAAGGCCAGCCTGCTCCAAGACAGACCCTCCACTGGCCAAGGCCAAGCCCATCAGCAATGGTGGTATTGCCTCAGGGACAACATAGCTAAAAAGATAAAAAGAAAAAAAAAAAAAACCCACTCCAAAACCACCAAGAAAACCCCCAAAACAAACCAAAACCACAATAACAACTGCATCCAGAGAGAGGAGTGAGAAGATGTGAGAGAAACAACTTTGCAAACACAGAGGTCAGTGAAGGAGGAGGCAGAGGAGATACTCCAGGAGCCAGAACAGAGATTCCCCTGCAGCATCTGAAGACCATGCTGAAGAAGGTTGTCCCTCTGCAACATAAGGAGTTTAATGTTGGAAAAGATGTCCACCAAAAGCCCATGGAGGACCCCACACTAGAGCAGGTGGATTCACAGGAAGGAGGCTGTAACCCCATGGGAAGCCCATGCTGTTGAGGGCTTCTGGCAGGACCTGCAGCCCAAGGAGAGAGGAGCCCAGACTGGAGAAGACTTACTGGAAGACCTGTGACCCTGTCAGAGAACCATGCTGGACCAGTTCGTGAAGAATTGTAGCCCATGGCAAGGACTTATGTTGGAGAAGTCCATGGAGGACTGTCTCACATGAGGGGAACCTCGATGCTGGAGCAGGGGAAGAGTGTGAGGAGTCCTCTCCCTGAGGAGGAAGAATTGTCAGAGAAAACACGTGATGAACTGAGCACAGCCCTCGTTCCCTGTCCTCCTGTGCTCTTAGGGGAGGAGGTAGAAAAATATGAGAGTAAAATCAAGCCTGGGAAGAAGGGAGGGGTGGGAGTTTTAAGATTTAGTTTTATTTGTCATTATTCTACTCTGATTTATTTTTTTTTTATAAATAAAATTAATTTTCCCAGATTGAGTCTCTTTTGCCCATGATGGTACTTGGTGAGTGATCTCTTCCTGACCTCTTTTAACTCAGGAGCCTTTTGTCACATTTTTTCTCCCCTGTCTAGCTAAGGAGGGGAGTGACAGGTGGGCTTTGGTGGGCACCTTGTGTCTAGCTATGGTCAACCTGCCACAGGAATATAAGCCTGTATTCATAAATCTACCTAGTTTTGCAGTTTAATAGATGACAAAGAACTTGTAATTCTGTGCCCTGACAAAATATTCTATTTTTAGATTTAAAATTAAAACAAGTCATTTCCCATGTAGATACCTGAATTTAATGACTCAATCAAAGGAAGAATGCATTAAATACCTTGAAAGAAATCATTGTTCACAATCTTCGTCATGTGTTCTCTTCAATGTTTTTGTCCACTGATATGTTTTGTTCTCTTAAGTATATGACTATTTCAAATATGACTTTCAGACTATGAAGTACTGTTAAAACTCTATTTTCTCTCCTTAAATGCCAGCTATCAGAACAGGTATTATTGTAATAATAAAAGTATACAATAATACAAATGGTATATTGTAATATGCTGTGTATTAAAATGCAATATATTATCATATCAATAACCAGGAAAAATTGCCTTAAAAGGTCTAAAAGTATGTAACGTAATAGAATAGAATAAGGCAATATATTATTTTAAACCATTAGTTCTCATCTGATGTGGCAAGGGAAAGTTTATACAGGTCATAATACCTATAATGCAGAATAAAAGTAAGAAAGGAAATAGGAATTTAGAAATAATTATTTTGACTTTGTTTATCTAAAAGTGTACATGAAATATATTAAAATATAGGCCAAATTACCCTCTGTTTATTTAATTTTAAAATTAAATTTAATTTAAAATTTAATTTTAAATTTAATTTTAAAATTATTTAAATTTAATTTTAAAATTAAATAAACAAATAAAATTTACAAATAACAATTAATTTAAATATTTAGAATTAATATGAAAAATATAATTAATTATAATTAATTAAAAATTATAAGTTAAAATAAATATTTTGGTTTGGACCAGCTGTTTTGTATGAGATAAAAGGTTTTTTGAACAAACAGACTATTAAACTCTGTTACGCATCATTACATTGCTGTTTTCTCAATGAATCCCCCAAATAATTTTTTAACCGTCAAGGGTACACTTTTCTAAAATTAACATTTATTATTATAAGTAATTAAAAAAAAGATGATTATAAAAGTAAATAACAACCGTAATACTACTACTACTGGTTTTACTACTACTTTTACTAAGAATATTACAGAAACCGTATATTACTGTAGTATTTCCAAATGTCCCAGCTAAGATTAAGTTTTCACTCACAGATGCAGACACTCAGAGGAAGCTCCATATCCAAGAAAGTTATATTGTGTCCATGTAATGAATTCAGAGGGTGGGAGATTTTATCCCTATTTAGAAAAGTAGGAAATGATTCACTTCAAAAGGAATGAAAAAAAATTGTTGAATTCATACAGGAAGTGAGTGCTAGAAATTAAGATCAAACATCTGAGATACAAGGCTGAAGTACTGTAACATACTGTGTCCCTTAACGCATGCCTGTACCAGTGGACTTATGTCTCAACATTGCTGAAATATTGCATTAAGATGCTTGTAAAGGGTTAAGGAAGACTTGCTAACAGGGTGGCTTGAAGTGCCATAGTGGTGACTTCCCATAAACAATGCCTCGCTTGAACGCCTCTGCCTCACTGATAAAGAAGAAACATCAATTGGGACATAAGTTTGAGTCTAACGCCATATTTTAGTAAATTACACACTCAAGGACTATGTGCTCTGTGGAAATAAAAAGACTTCTTTGACAAGTTCCAGTACCCCCTCCTCCTTATCTGTTCGATGAATTCCTTGCTTGTCTCTAATTGGTCACAAATGCAGGCAAAGCATTTCATTGTAGCTAGTTCGAGCTCCCCCTTGTCCTTGAAGGTACACAAAACCTGCTGAAACCAAACTTGTAGTTTGGATCAGAGTCAAGGGGTAACTGAGTCTGCGCAAAACAGAAGGCTACTTGTGGTGACGAAGAGGAGCCACCAGACATCATCCCCACGACCCTCAACAACCACCACCAAACAGCAGCGCGCAGGCACAGTTGGGAGGAGTTTATGGAAATCTCTTCTTGGAACTCATTTTAATACGAAACGGGACAAGTTATGAATATGCACAGGTGTATGAGGTAACCTAATGAATAAGTGTCACTGGACTGTATATAACCAAGAAGAACTGCCATGTTAGTGTGCACATCCGCAGTGGAGCAACCCCCCATGCACCCAGCGCTGAAACCCCAGCCCCGCCTGACGTGAAGTCAGTTCAGACTGCTGGGTGGTAGGTATTGCAATCTTTCTCTCTCTCTCTTTTTCTTGGACTCACCCCCCACCCCCCTGCTTTCTCCCAAATGCTTGTTGCAGACTAAATAAAGTAATTTAAACCTTGACTCCGTTTTGAGTCTTAATTCTGTTCCCAAGAATTGTGCAGACACAGAACTACGACATGGTAATTATCAAATTACTACAGTGAATTAAAAGAGGTACAGTTATTGATTCTTTATAACTCTATTTCTCAGACTTTCTCTGATTGTGTTGAATGGCTTCTAGTCATTCACACATGCTCTTACTATGTTGAAGAAGTCTTAAAAATTAATTTGAGAGTAAAACTTTTTCTGCATTTTTAGTATTGAAAATATTTTTAGATCTTTATCTGACCAGTACAAGTATAAAATGCTGTAAATTCCAATGACCTCATCATTCCACTTGCTAATGAAATATTGTTTTAACAGAAAATATAGGGGGTTTGCCATATCTGAAAAATTATCAGATGTAGACACATCACAAACCATCAAGACAGTTCTGAAAATTTACATCAAGGTGTTAATATTTTCTTACACTCTAGAACTATAAAGTCTTCAATTCAATGGAAGGAATATCTTTTAAGGCTATAATCAAAATGGCTTGAACATGGATTTAGACAATTTATTAGAAATTAACCTTTTAATGGCCTTCAAAGAAGTAAATGATAGTAAAATAATATTTTCCAAGCTTTTGTAGCTCCAAATCCTCCTCTAACTCCAGGACATAACACAGTACCTACAAATTACAAGATTAAATCTCCTGCAGCAAAGCTTACATTGTTGAGATACAAGACTGCATACTGAAAGAGATGCAAGAAGAGGTCTAATATGGGGAAAACACTTTTTTTTTTTTTTGGTTAAAGGTAGATTTAGTGGCAGTCATGATGAAAAAAAAATAGACAAGATACAAGCAGTGTCAGAGAAGGCATGAAAAGAGAAAACTGCCATATCTCATCAGCTCTTTTTAAACTTCAGAATAGGGATTTTTCTTCAATAAATCTTGAAACATAAAACAAAGCTTCTGAAACTCAAGAAAGTTGACTGCTTTCAGAAAGTTAGTTTATTCAATGAAATCTATGTACAGGAACTTCTGTGTTTCTCTTTTAATCTCATTAGAAAAGAATATATTTCTCATTTTAAAAAGAATAAACAAGCAGACCTGGTAAGAGTAAAGAGCACTGGGTTTGTTTTTTTTTTCCATTTTTGATAAAAAATTCATTCAATACTGAGCTGTTCTCTTTTAATTTTTTTTCCAGCTACAACGTCCAAAGAAGTCTAAAGAAGGCTATGAATATCACTGTTGAATTGCTACTTCTTGTAAGAAGTCATCTTTATGTGATAGTAAGCTTGTGTGCCTTTGGCAAAAGAAATCTTTATGAGATTAATCTACTTTTGTTAATCTAGATCTAATTTCCCACAGTTGTCTGCAGACAATGAAAGCAGATTTTCTTGAATTTCTTATCGTTGCTTTCTGATGTGTTATTTTGGTTAACGTAATCTATTCAGAGCAGCCCTGAGGAGGACTTGAGGGAGCTGTGATGAAAAACTTAACATGAGCTGTCACTACATGCTTGCAGCCCAGAAAGCCAACCATATCCTGGGCTGCATCAAAAATAGAGTGACCAGCTGCTTGAAGGAGGTGATTCTACCCTGCAGAGAATCCTGCATTCAGGTCTGGGGCTCCCAGCCTAAGAAGGACATGGACCTGTTGCACTGACTCCAGAAGAGGGCTACAAACATGATCAGAGGGCTGGAACACCTCCCCTATAAAGACTAGCTTAGAAGGTTGGGCATAGGCATGTCCAGGGAGACCTTATGGCAGACTTCCAGCACCTGAATGATATCTACAGGAAAGATGGAGTGTTTGCAAGCGCATGTAGTGATAGGATGAGGGGCAATGTCCTTAAGCTGAAAGAGGGTAGATTTAGATTAGATATGAGGAGGAAATTCTTCACTGTGAGGATGGTGAGCCACTGGCACAGGTTTCCCACAGAAGTTGTAGCTGATTCCCCCTCCCTGGCATTGTTCAAGACCAGGTTGGATGAGCCTTTGGGCAACCTGGTCTAGTAGAGGGTGTCCCTGCCCATGGAAGAGGGTTGGAACTTCATGATCTTTGAGGTCCTTTCCCACCCTAACAATTGTATGTCTCTGATTCTATGTTAATATATACATATATGTCACAGGTTTTCTGTTCTCAAGTTATTGTAGAAAAGCAGAAGTACCATATTGTTAGTAGTTTCACATAAAAGGAATATTTCCTATAAGCAATTAATTTCTGCTCCACAGGGACTTGGTCACCACACTGGGCTTGACTGAGTTCGAGAAGCATCTGCATGATGCATTCAATCAGATGCTCTGACTTGGCTGGCCCTGTGTGGAGCCAGGAGTTGGACTCAATGATACTTTGGGTAAGTTCCAACTCAGTGTACTATATGATTCTTCTCACCAGTATAGTAATGAAGACTAAGCTACTCTACAGAGTATGAAGAATTATAAAAAAGAGAAGGAAAACTGACTAATATATAATATTCACAAGTGTTTAATCTTTCTTGTACTGGTGCTTAAACAATGTGATTTTTGACCACTTTGCAAAAGGACATGTAGAAGGTGCTAACATTAAATTATCCTATTCCTATTGTCCTAATTTGTATCTTTTTATTATACCTTTAGTAAGTAAATATTCAGTGATGCTGCATCCTTCTTTATTATTAATAGCACAATTAGTCAGTCGATAGTGGACTGTCCCATGTGCTTATAGGAAGCAGTACTCTGCAGAGGCTGTGCTCCAGTATGTGCATCTGAACACATCTGTATCAGGAATCATATTTAAAACTGATTTTGAACAGTGCTTATTTGTGAGATCAAGCAAACTTAAAAAAATAAAAAAGAATGGGAGAATAGAGCAGTTAAAATTCTCATAAAAGGAGTTAAAGTTCCCACAGGGAAATTATAAACCATAGATCATTTTGCATTACAGGCAAGAACTTAATCCTTATTTTGACAGTAACTAGTTCTGATGTACCTCATGAAACCCGCATCAATAGGTTTCAGTTATTTCAACTAAAGGATTCTTAAGAATGAAACAATATTGAAAAATACTGCATGGTATGTAAATATTAAGCATAAAATTTATATACTTTTAAACAAGAGACAACAGCAAGAAGGGTAAACTATGGAACAGATTGAATTAGGACTGAAAGATATGTCATCTCTGATATAAGAAGTAATTACAGCTTTGTTTATTGGGGAAAAAAAACAACAACAAAACCAAAAATAAAACCCCAAACAAAATATAAATTGGGAAAGGAGTGTAAGAGGCAGTTTAGCTCTTGACAAGCTGCCTACTGACAAATGGTCTAATAAATTTTTACACAGCAACAGTCATAACGAGTTAGGCTAAAAAGTTCATTTTGCTCAGGATAGTATTTCCAGCATTGGGCAACAGTGGATGCCTATGGAAGAGTACATGAACACAGAAACATATGGTAATGCTCACACAGAGTACTCTTCCAGCCTTCAACAGCTTGGGGCTCTCTGAGTCAGACATGACATTTTTATAATGAACCTCATTGGATTCTCTGCATCAACTTGTCTCCTTTTGAATACAAGAAGAATTTTATGTCCACAGCATCCTAAGGAATTCACATCTTATTGTATTATATAAGAAGAACTACTGGCTTAAGTGGAGAATTTTTTGTTGGATTTTTGGCAGTTTTGCATTTTCCAACTACTAGCTAGATTTTCTGCTGGAAGACAATGCAATTAATTGATCCTTGTTTTGTTTCCATTTGCCAGTGATAATTTTTAAAATCTCTATGTAATCTTACTCTGCATATTTCTTTTTCAAGCTTAGTTCAGTAGCTTATTTTGATCATTCTTGTCACTTTCTCATGAATGATTCCCAGGCTTAGCCTTTTGAGATGGGAGAAACACTCAGCATTCAAGACATAGATATAGATTGATTTTTTATACTTTTGTTCTCATTTGTATTCTCTTTTCCTTCCCTAAAATTCTATCTATAATGAAGATAACATTTTAAACTAGTCAAAAATAGTGGAATAATGTTAAAAGGTTTTGGAAACCAAGGAAATCAATAAAGATGTACAATAGAGTTAAAAAAATAATAATTGTCACATAAACATAGTCTGATTTAACAGTCAGTATCAGCAGCCAAAGAACAAATGAATCCAACAGATATGTATCAAGTTTTTTTATGTTAACTTCATTAATTGTAAAGGCTCCTTTATTTAAAAAGGAAGAAAAAAAAAAAAAGTTGTATCAAGACAGCTCTGAGGAGAGTGAAATCTTGTAAAATAGTCCCAAAAGGTACTAATGGAAAAAAATTTGTCATTTATGCATAACAACTCAATTTTTGCTACATGCTACATCCTAGATGGTAATAGACCATAACTGAGTGGGTGGAATTCTGTACAATTCAGAAATGCAGTCTAGGATTTGTCTTAGTAAATATTTTCATATGAGCAAGTCATCACACATTTAATCTATACTTTTTTTCTTGAATTACTCCTGGCATAGAACACTGCATGTTGAGGTAATCTGTGTAAAATTATCCTCAGGAGCAAGCTAACCTTCTCCACAGCCATTGTTTTGTAGCATAACCGCCTTCTGCTGAATCCGGGCGGTATTCTTGTAAGCAGGCAAAAATACTCTTTGTAATGTTGTTTTTAATTGAAAGAGCCTGAAACGATCGGAGGAAATTTCGCAGACCACCAAAAACACCTTTGTGGCCTCATGCTGTGAGGCTAGATGAAGCCATGCGCGTTTGAAAACCAATCACCTCCCTACACAGTGTTGAGGAATGATGTTTGGTGGAGACATCTATGTTTGGAATAGACCCATAGTGTATGCCTGAAGTCAGGTGAAAAAACGTCTAGGTCTCAAAGGGAGTTATTTCCAGAAGAAAACTTGGGAGTAAATTAGCTTGTCCCAGACTAAAGTCAGAAATGGGAAGTAAGACATTTATCAAATAAGACATTGCTAATCAAAACAAATGGAAATTTCAGTAAGTTCCTAATATCAGACAATATCCTAATGTACTCCCTAAAATGTCAGATGACATGTTCCCCAGAAGTGACTATTTGCTTCCTTAACTGTTGCAGTGGGTTGGCCCTCTCTGAAGGCCAGGTGCCCTCCAAAGCCACTACATCTCTTCCCCACAGCTGGACAGTGGAGAGAAATATGATTATAGTCAAGTACAGGGAGAGATCGCTCACCAACTGCCATCACAGGTAAAACAGACTCAACTAGGAAAAAAAAAAAATCTACTTTATTGCCAAACAAATCAGAGTAGGATAATGCAAAACAAAACCAAATCTTAAAACACCTTCCTTCTTCCTGGGATCAGCTTTACTCTCAAATTCTTTACCTAATTCCCCCAAGCAGCACAAGGGGATGGGGAGTGCAGTTGCAGTCAGTTCATCACATGTTGTCTCTGCTGCTTTTTCTTCCTCAGGGGGAGGACTCCTCACACTCTTCCTCTGCTCCAGCGTGGGTCTCTCTTACAGGATGCACAACTTCAAGGCCAGTCTGGTACAGCATGGGTGCCCCTATGGGGTCATAAATTCCCTCAGCAGGCCAGCTCTTGTGTGGGCTCCTCTCTTCATGGGCTGCAGGTCCTGCCAAGAGCTTACTTCCCACTGGGTCACAGTGTCCATGTCTTCACCTGCTCCAGCATGAGGTTCTCCATGGACAATGGGGGGACAGCCTGCTTCACCACGGCCTTTGCCACAAGATGCAGGGGAATCTCTGCTCCAGATCCTGGAGCACCTCCTCCCCCTCCTTCTTCACCGAGCTTGCTGTCTGCAGAGTTTCTCACATCTTCTCACTTCTCTCTCTGCAGTGGTTACTGTGTTGGATTTTTTTTCCCTCATAACCTTCTTAACAATGTTATCCCAGAGATGATATCACTGCTGCTAATGGACTTGGCCTTGGCCAATGGAGGGTCTGTCTTGGAGCCAGCTGTCATTGGCTCAATTTGACTTAGGGAAATCTTTTGTAGCCCCTCTCTGCTACAAAAACCTTTCCAGACAAACCCAAACTGTGGTCTGAATCTAAGATGATTAGCTCAAACATAATGTCTAATACATGAATTCCTTCTGTTATTTTTACTGCCTGAACACTACCCTAAACAATAAAGTGGTGATAAATTAATATGTCCTGAAAATGGGACATTGATATTAGAATTTAAATGCAATAATATCTAACTTACCACCTTTTAACATTTTGTTAAACCATGTTGTAGATGTAATTGTAGTGATATTACTCACATTTATTGTGGATTTTGTAAGAAACATCATAAAACTTTTGTTATAATCATGAGTACCGGACACCAGCAGCAAACAGAAGATGACACTGTCTCTAAATGGGAAATAATGATCACATCCAGTTCTGCCACCACAAATGACTATTTTGTAATCATCATTTTTTCTGCTCAACTAAATGCATATCCTGAAGGGAATCATGCCATTTCCTTTAAACCAAATGAGTTAAGAAAGGCATTAATATGCCTTTTTGCCAGCAAAGCTCACAGACAGGCAAAAATCACAGCAGGCTAAGTCTGAGATCGAACATTTGTTGCTATCAGAACTGATGAGATTGCTACCTCCTGCATATTGTGAGTTGGAAGCATATCCTCAAGCCACATGAAACAGACAGTGTCTCACACAAAAAGGAAAAAATCCAGTCATTTTTTAACAAGTATTTACAGCTATTACATCACTTAAGTATTATTTGTGTTATATTTGATTGGAGAAGCATCATCTCATAAGAGTAACCTGAAATTGACTATTGTTTTTCTTTGTGAAGTGTAAAATGAGCAAAGGCAAAATGAATGAAGTAGACCTCTGTCAACTCCAACACTCTAAGTGACTGCAGAACAAGAGAATTATTACAATTCAAATAATGAGGTGAATAAAAGGAAAACAGAGAAAGAGAGAGAGAGGATGGAGGGAGGGAGGCAGGCAGGTGGGACAAGAAAAGTTGCATTAATGTAATCGTCAAAAAAAAAATAATGGCTTAAACAAAGTGTTCCAATTATACCTATTCCAGTCACTTTGGAGGTAGAGTGCAGGCTTTAACTTGGAAGGGCCTTCAGTACACCTGGGATCGAATGTCCCAGGGGTAGAAACTCAGCTCCACCATTTGCTATCACCTGATTCAGACTACAGGTGCAATAGGTTGGAACTCCAGAGCATCTTCAATACATTAATCATCATACAGGGTAACATAGCAGAAGTTTTTCAGAAAGGGGAGGAAAATGGTTCTTTGCTTCCCCTTTAAGGAATAACAAAATCAATTAGTAACAAATGTTACTTTTAACTCAGTCAAATCTACAATAATTAGCTGGTCTTGTTCTATAACTAAAACACATAGAACATAGAAATCGTAAGATTATCCTTTCAGTAATGTCAAAGGAAAGATGCAATTCAGCTAAACAGGGCTATTGTAGCTGGCTAACTGGTTGCTTTCTGTGAAATTATTTGTACCAGAAAGAAGCAATTAAATAACTGTATTAAATTTTAAAATTAGAAAATTTAGAAAGGATTTCAAGGTAAATTAAGTTCATGAACTTAAGACTTTCACATGGTAAAGAAACAACTCCAGATAACTTGGTTCATTACCACCATCCCTGGTGTCAATCAAGGCAACACATTTAAGACAGATTCTTATACAATGTGTTTAGCCCAAGCTGTTTATTTACATAGCCATATGATATCAAATACAAGCATATCTTCTATCCTTAGATGTACACACTGCTTCCCAAGAAAGAGGGAATAACATTTTTCTTCAGTAGGTTAGTATTTTACTGAGAGTTTAATCAAAGTAAAAAACAAGAGGTAATATGTCAGAGTATCAGTTCAAAGAAATAAAAGAAGTTAATACTGTGGGGGAAGAATACTGAAAATATTTCCCAAGTAAGTTAATAAATCACTGCAATTCCTGAATTACTCAGGGAGGGAGGAAAGGCATGGGAGAGGAAAATTAATACAAACTGGGGGCACCGAGGACAGAACCAGAGTATAGAGGTTTACCTAACATGCCCTAAAAGATGTATTTAATTTATTTGTGACCCACAGATTGTAGGAGAGGCACTTTATCACATAATTTCCTTGTTGCCATTTTTGCCTGCTGATTATGACCCAATATTCTCAAGTGAGGTTGTGGCACATGCTTCCTCCACTGAGAGACTTTACCAGGAGGTCTGGAAAGCACAGGATTTTTCCTGCCTAAAAGCATGGGCTAATATGAGTGTGGGTTATGTGGGTATGCACAAGTAAGGGGTGTTCTTGGCTGTAGACTACAGTTACAGTCCTTTATAAGTAATTTTATTGGTTAATGATAAAATGACTTCTAATAGTCTGGACTTGCAGAGGTTTTAGCTTCCAGCATTTTTCTATGCTTTTGTCTGAAACATTAACGAGCTCTGTAGTATCAAATGTTTTTCTACTGCTGCAGGCAGTTTTAGACCATGATCAAGCACTGTTTAGTTTTGAAGGAGTTAAAACTACTCAGATCTTGAAGTCTCACTACATGAAGAGAGTTTTCTAAATCTTACATCATTTTGTTTTCTGGATATTCCACTTTTTTTTCTTCTCTGTTTAAAAAAGTGGAACATATGCATATCATAGCCACATAACTCATTTAATTTCCTACTTGTAGTTGATATATACTTGTAAATAAACCTACAGAGAGCCTATTTGATACTACTGTTTTGGCACTATGTACTGGATGAGAGAGAAACTCTGATGTTAAGCTAGCAGCCAAACCTGCAATGTGACTTCTTGAATTTTTAATGTACAGAATTATCTTTTTACCCTGAAATTATGTTCTTAAAAATGCAATACTTAACCATATACAAATTCCCAAATGAAGCAGCTTAATTTACATAATAAATCAAAATTATATTTGCTATTCCAATTCTTGATCGTAAGATATTTATTTTTTTTCTCAAAAATAAGAGAGAGGTGGTCCTAAAAAGAAACAAAGTGTGTCTGTTTTCTTCCCAATCATGTAACACATGTTGCACTTTCAAACTAACCCTATTGGAAAAAAAAATATGATCCCACTTGAAAAAATGCCATTAACTAATTAATCTCTACCTAAATCATATTTGAAACTTATCCATTCAATGCATAGAGTACCAACAACAAAGTTGTTGTAGTCTTTCATGGCTGGGTTCTAGTGGAGGAGAGGGGCTGCAGGGGTGGTTTCTGCAAGCAGCAGCCAGGAACTCTCTGCAGGCCCCACAGAGCAAACACCAGCTGGGCTCAAGGTCAGACCCGCCACAGACCAAGGCCGAGACCATCAGCAACTGTCACAGCACCTCTGGGAATCATATTTAGGAGAAGAAAATATGCAAGCAGCTCCTGGAGAAAGGAGTGACAAAACTATGCAGACACCAAGGTCAGGGAAAAAAGGATGCAGAAGGAAGGAGGTGCCTCAGGTACCAGAGAAAAAGATGCCTCTGCAGCCCCTGGAGAAACCCATGGTGGAGTGGGTGTCCCCCCAACAGCCCACAGAAAAGGCTGAGACCCCACCTGCAGCCTGTGAAGATGCCCCAGGCTGGAGCATGTGTGACATACAGAAGACACTGTGACCCGTGTAGGAGCAAGCCTCTGCCAGCACTTGCAGCCCATGGAGAGAGACAGAGACACAGAGATGAGCAAGAGAGAGAGAGACCTAGGCTGGAGCAGGTTTGCTGAAGGGGAGGCTTGTGACCCTGTGGAGGATCAGGCTTGAACAGTCTGGGCCTGAGAGACTGAGAGACATTCTGAAATTCTGTGACTGCACCCCATAGCAGTGACACATGCTGGGGGCAGCTGGTGAAGAGCTGAGGCACTGTGGGAAAGGACTGGTGTTGGAGACATTTGTGGAGGACTGTCTGCTGTGAGTGGGACCCATGCTGCAGCAGGAGAAGGGTATGAAGAATGCCACCTTCCCCTGGCTAAAAAGGAAAAAAATGTGTGAGAAACAGACTGAAACCCCCATTCTTATAGACCTTGCCCCTCCCCGTGCCACAGTGGAGGAGAGAAGGGAGAGAAATCATGACTAAAGTGAAGCCTGCTAAGCAGGGAGGGGTGGGGAGGTGCTTTAAGATCTGGTCACACTTCTCATTACCCGACTCTGGTGTCACTGGGTGTGCAGTGCAGTGTCATAAATTAGAGTTTTCTTTCCTTTCTTCTGTGCTGAGTTTGTTGTGCCTGTGATGCTAATTGTGGAATGATCTCTCCCTGTCCTTATCTCGACTCCTAAGCCTCTCAATGGATAATTTCTCCCGTACAGCTGAAAAGGGGAGTGATAGAGCGACTTTGGTGGGCATCTGGCCCCCAGCCAAGGCTAAACCACCATTTAAGTGTTTTGGACAATTTGAACACTCAACAGGTATTCTAAATACATCTTAAAATATTACGTCTTAAAATATTTATATAGTTTATTTTATAGAAATATTTTAGCTGAAATCAGCACACTTTTTGATATACACTCTAGGAACTGAATAACTATATCTTCATCATTGTAATCAATACTTGAGCACCTTATTTAGTAATTCATTACATACTCTTTGGTGCTTTTCTGTTTTTCCTTGTCCCAAATCTATCTGCATTGTTAACAACAAGTGTGCTTTGTTTTAAGATGCATTTTATTGGCTGTATTAGTACTGTCAGCACATTGGTTTCCCTGCAGCTTAGCACATTGGCCTATTCCATCCAGTTAACAGCACTGCTGTTGATGCAACAGCCCATGGCTGAATGTAATTGAATGGTGTGATGTGCCCTACCTGACCTCCTTTATTAAAAGTGCAAAGGCTAAACATCTCCGTCATCTAAGTATCAACTTAAATGGTTCCAAAGGAAAACAGCTTTAAAAAATACATCTAAGAGTTCATTTCAATGGACGGTTTAAGTTCCTAAGTGAAACCAGAGCTGAGGCAGGGGATGAAGAGGGCATTCTGACTGAGTCAGCACAGAAGAGAGGTATGAAGTGTTCTACAGAAACTTCACTGCTGAGCTGTACTCTTTTACAAAGCAGACTCATGCAGGAGGACTTAATGATTTTTACCATGTGTTTCCACTACATGCAAAGAAAGTTCAAAAATTAAAAATAGTGTCAACTCCATTTTTCCTTAACATCTGAAAAATCTTTTTTAAAAGCTGATGATGAAGCAAACAGATTAGGAAATTCAGTACTGTAGGAAATATTTTTCCATTTATCCTCTTAGAAAGAAAGAAAATGTAATTCTTGATTAGATAATAATTCTCCAAATTAGTAATTTACCTGCATAATCAGTGAGAAATGTTACAAAAAGTAGTGACCTTCCCAAGTTGAAGAAAATAAGGGCCTAATTTTTTGCGGTTGTTGCTTAAACTTGCTCCTGCAAGCCACCTTTACTTTGCATGATTAAGGTACTGACAAATAACAAAGATGATAAAAGAAGTAGAAAATCTTTAAAGTGTCCAGAGACGGAGAGTTAGGCATACATTTTTAGAGGATATCTGTCATGGCCCCAGGATTTTATATGTGCAGACTTTTTGTATCTTTATTCTGAGAACCTTAATTTTCCCTGGGAACTGAATGAGAACACTAATCTCCTCATTCAGTTTAGAATTCCACTCCTAGGCAACTAAAAATTAGTAATGCAGCCCCAAATGTATATGTGACTGCTGTCTTTATATATTGCAGGATGGATGTGGACCTGATTTTGATAACCATACTGGTGCAGTACTGTGTGTAAGCTAATACGCACTGCTGAGAGACTGTGAGTAAAGATGTATTAAAAATATGTCCATAACAAAACCTATTTCAAGGAAAATCAGCATAGTCAAAAACCTTAGGAAAACTTGTCATCATTCTTCATGAATATGAGCAATCATTTTAATCAGATTTTTCTCCACAAGCCTATTAACACATGAATGAATGTCAAAATAGATGTAATTTTGTCATGTAGATGTAATTTCAAAGCTAACTGAAGCAATATGCTGATGTCCAGCCAGGTTTAATGTAGCAAGATGTACAAACTTCTTTTCTCTGACATTTATTCAAGAATATGTTAAGCAGTATTTAAAGAACAAGTAAGGAGGAAAATCTCTCTCTTGTTAACACTGATGCACAGGAAGTGCAGACAATGTACAAGAAGAACAGGTGGAAATCAGAACTGGTTGCAGACTTTAAAAGTGGGTGACTTAAATTTGAACTTGAGATTATAGACATGAATTTATGTGAAAGAAAATGAAGGCGAGTAGAAAGAGCTGTGAAAATATTAGGAACTGAATTTTTACCATCTTACATTTCAGTTTATACTTTGGTAAACGCACAAGGGTTTCAAAAAGTTAATCAAAGATTGTACATAAGCCTTTTCACTCTCAAGTTTAAGAAGTGGGTTTTTTTTCTAATCAATAAGCAGATATATTTGGGACAAGTTGTTTTCTCATCACAAAGATTAAAATTAACGTTTCACATGTAGTTACTATGGTGTAAGCAAAACGTAGTTGTACCACTGAATTTGCAGCTGTGTCTCTGCAAACTTTACACTTTACCATAGGCTACTTACTGTGTACACCCATGTGTAGGCATGTATATTAATATTAACGTGCTTTGATTTAGGAGACTTTCCAAAACCATGAGGGAACAAACCCCATTTGTTCAAATAAATCATCAAATAAAATGTACTTTTAGTTTCCCTTAATAGAGACCACTAAATGCACTAACACTTCTGATGGGAAATCACACAACTGACAAGTTTGTAGAGAAGTATCTGCAAGTTTTCTACCACAAAGTGAATTTTCAGTGTAATTAGATTTCAAATGGACATGGAATTCAATGACAAGATCCTGTATGTTAATTGAACTCCTGGGACCATGCTGAAGCAATCATTTTCAGAGGCTTCATGCAAGCAGTGACTAGTTCATATATATGGGATGACTTCTCAGAGGTGCAAAAATTCTGTGTAAATAAAGCTTTTTTTTTCTTTTTTTTTTTTTGTGTCACATCACTGAGGGGTGTAAAACCAATAACCTATTCCCATTGGACAAAATAATGGCTATCACCTTTAGAAATACAGCAATCACAATAGTCAGCTGTGGCTTTAAAGAGAGCTGTCCAGCTAAGTACAGTCACAGAATAAATCACTAATTTACTATACCAGAAGTTACGCACATACAGAACATCCCATTACTTGCTGCTGAGTTCCAGGAACGTGGAATAACTGCTTGGACAGTGGCAGCTGATGTATATGATCAAAGTTCATCCTTTGCAAAGAACTTACATGTGTATTAGCAGAAAAAGCAGTCAGTGTTCCAGCTGTTGTGCATTCTCAGGAATAATTCAGACACATCTGCGTGTGAAGTTGTACTAGACTAGGACAAGGGGCAATGGCTGCAAGTTGGAGCACAGGAAATTCCGCACCGACATGCGGAAGAACTTTTTCACAGTGAGGGTGACAGAGCCCTGGGACAGGCTGCCCAGGGGGATGGTGGAGTCTCCTTCTCTGGAGATATTCAAGACCCGTCTGGACGCCTATCTGAGTGATATGTCCTAGGGAGCTGCTTTGGCAGGGGGGTTGGACCCGATGATCTCTCGAGGTCCCTTCCAACCCCTATGATTCTGTGATTCTGTGATTCCATTCAAGCACATAAGTTTTAGAAAATTGGTACTATATGTGTTGTGGGAAGGACAGATATGTTCTTCACGAAATTATTAATGTTACTGAAAGCAGTAAAAATGATGAACTTTACTTTTGATATTTCATATCAGGCTATTAAAATGGATAACAGAGCCTTATGCAGCATCACAAATTCTTTCAGTTTAGAAATGCCTTTCATTTCCTTGCTTCTGTAATGACAGGTTTCTGGAGGGTGGGTGTTTCTTTTTCTCCTAGATTTCTTGAAATCTGCTTTGCAAGTTGGCTTATCTGCTTATATGGTAAAATGATTTGCTAGGTTCAAGATACTCTGAAGGTATATTTTTGAAAACTAGGAACTTGTGAAAATGCCTCAGTATTGCAGGGGTTTTGAGTCACTTCACATTTAGGTATGAAAATCCTTGGTGACAGTTCTTTATTTAACTTCATTAATAAGTTTTATGATTGAATGAACACATTTCTGTTACACATCATAGAATAAAAATAAAAAAGACTAATATATTCTAGAGTTTATAAAATTAGAACTGACAAAAAAGATTCTTCCTACCTCCTTCAGCACCCTGGCTTTAAACTCTGGGATCTCATCTGTTACTCCTGAGAACATGTCTGCGTGTGGAATATGGGGAAATATATATATATATATCATCCGAAACTAACATTCTTTGTATTTACTTATTTCCTTGAAAAAAATGTTTCTTCTTTCTTCAAGTGAAAAAGTAGTTGAAATCAAGTCACCCTTTCTTCAAGAGGATGAAAAGGTCTTCTCTCCTTCGTCTTTACTTTTTGAACAGTGTTTGTATTTTACTTCTTAATTAGTCCTCTAGTTTCAGGTGTTTGTTACAATCTTCTAAATATAAACAAGTAAAGCGTTTCATGTCATATGAAAAAAAATGATGTCACATGCACACAGCAGGAACAAGCACAATCTGTTCAATAAAGACAATGCTGTCTGAAGACAGAATGTGCACTGAAACACCTTAAAGAAGAGATTTGAATAATCATATGCATCCTTGGTTTAATTATCATTATTGTTTCTCTGAGATTTGGTGGATATCTTCTAAGAGGCAAGATGAAGAAACCTCGTGGCACAAGCTATCGGTTGCCTTTTCTCAAAGTTCCTTGAAGAAATAAGCTTTTGTAAAGGCTTGTCAACACTGAAAGGAACGGTCTGTCTCTAACTTCCCCTGTTCCCTTATGCTCAGCCTTGCACACTCTGCAACCAGAGTCCTGAGCACAAGCCGACTAGTATGAAGAGAAAAGCAGTGTAGGGAGTGACAACTGTGAAATGCTTCAGCTATATTTTGGAATGCAAACTATAATGATATTCATTTGAGTTTCAGAGGTTCAAAAATCACGGTATAAATTGGATAAATTAAACGTAGCACTGAAATTAATTATTACAGTGTTTAATATCCAGGACCGCAAATTGGTTTTACCTGCCAAGAAACATGTCAGTAGGAATTAAACGTTTTGGAAAGTGCTTTTTCCCACTCTCAGGCTATGACTAACCCAGACTTTTCTACTCTTTTTGTATCTTACAGAGCTGACTTTAAGACAGGATATTCTAACTCTAATGGAGTCTACGAACTGTCTTTGGAGGAAGGCTCCGGGAGCATAATCCAAGCATTGATAGAAGCTTCTCATTTCTGTATGAGACTGGTGCACAGAAATTTGCCTTACTGGCTATAACTCAATGGGAGGAAAGATCTGCTCTCCACAGGGGAGCTATCAGTTTCCATAATAACTATGTTATACATTATTAAAATTCAGATATTGTGTGGGGTTTTTACTACAAAAGCATTCTGATAGCTACTGAAGATTTTTCATAATATGTTATTGAAAATATTAAGTATTTTTAATGATAAATGTGAAGGAAATAGAGAAGAAAATCTATTAAAAGGAGAAGATAGTATTTGATGGCCTGACCGTAAATTATATAAATGATGCAGATTATGAAAGGCTTCTTTAACGAGTATGTCTTCTTCCTCATGACTCTTGCTTTTGATGGCTTCATTAAATATGTGGGGTTTAGTTCTCCATACCATGGAAAAGAATGTAATTCACTTCAATAAATATATTCCCAACTCGGTGTTTTCTAGGAAAGTGTGTGCTTTTCTAAATGCCATTGGTTTTGTTGCTTGACAGGTTTATAAACAATGGCTTGGGGAAAAAATATTTAGCATTTACAGACAGTAAACAAGAGGGGTTTATTTTTTTTTTAAATTAGATTTTTTTTTTCATTGATCAGCACAACTTTGTTTCATTTACCTGGAAATTAAATAAATAGGAGAAAGGATGTACAGACTTCAGAACTGCACATAAGATTATTTTGATAGTTTACTTGCAGAGGTTATGCAAACACCCTTCAATGTGATATATACTTGTTGCCCTAGCTTTTTTTTTCTTATTTAACTTTAAATGTAACACTTGAAGCTCTATCTTATTTTCCTTCAGTATTATTTTCCACAAGGACAAAAAATCTTGACATTACAGAAAAAGCAATATTCTTTTTTTCCACCATGCTCTTTTGTCTTCATACACAATAGTGTGTTACTATGTACGAAGGAAAAGAAAAATACCAACAATGAAGCCAACATCCTTCTTTTCTGAGTTTAAGTCATACTGTGAGACATTATATAGGAAAAATGGTGCCTTGTGCAAAGGAAATCATCCTGAATTTGTGGCATTTATAATCTTCTGGAAGGCAAAAGAGAACATGATACATACATGGAACTAAGAACATATTCCTACCCTAATGAAACCTCTGCAATCTAATAAAAGTACAACCAACAGCTATTACCAGTTGTATTACTAGTATCCATAGTCAGGACTATCTAATAAATAAAGGAATTGATTAATTAAATAAATTTAATCCCAACACACTGGCATCTTCACCAGAAAGCACATCATATAGGTAGTGGGCTCTCTTCCTTGATCTTGGGTCTGTTTGTGACTGTTTCCTGTCATCACCCACTCCCTTTCCCCTGGTCTCAGGGAAAAAGTGAAAGCTTCCCCACAGTCCCCTAACACCTCACACCTTCGTTGATGGCACTCACAGAGTTTCAGCACAGACATTAGGCCTTGGGTCACCGTGGCTCTGTTAAACTCAGATCAGCTTCACTTAAATTAAGAACAGGGTGTCGGGTATCCCACAGCTTGCTGCCTTTGATGGCCAGTGATGGCAACTATTTTTGTTTCAGTGTAAATTTTCTCTCATGGTAATTAAAATATTATAACAATACAACAGGTCACATAAAACAAAAGTCTTTTTTATAAATTACACAAGGAATCTCTAACAAAAAAGATTAACAATCACTACATAAGCACAGAAAGTGGATTTTGAATCTTGGATTCAGCAAATTAATAACATGAACCTAGAATTTACTGGGTAACTGAGCAATATGAAAGCAGTGGTGCTTAAGCATTTTTGTTCTGTAGATTCCATTTGACTAGATAACACTGTTCTCTGGGTTTCTGGTCATTGGTCTTCTCTGCCTCTCCTATGAAAAACAATTGTAGATGCATATACTATATACTACTGTGTACATATAGTGTATATACGTATACATACTATAGTATATAGAGTAATTTATTCAAGACAGTGAGATTAAACAGCAGAGAAGCAAAACACTTACTTGTATCGGAACCCTCTAAGTAGGGGGAAGATTTTCCCTTCATTGAGGATTGCTCATCATATAAAAGTTTCCAGACATGTGAAGTGGCTGCAATGAGAGAGACATGACTTCCAGGAAATTTACAGGAAGAATGAAGAAGGAGGGAAGGCCTGAGAAACAAGGAGTGTCTATAAAGACAAATTTTAAAGGAAATGGGGACTTTTCCTAAGAAACCTGAAGGACTGAGTACAGTTTATTGTAATGCAATATTCTAATGCAAGGGAAATTAGTTTTTTCACTACTCCTTTTATTTTTAACCGTTTAACCAAGCAGACCAGATTGTTCCATTTCAATTTTATCTTATTTCAAGGAAATCTAGTTAAAATATTAAAAGCTCTTCTGCTGTCTGAGTGCTTATTTAAGGAAATGGTGCAGACAAACACATGTCAAACCTTTTGCCCAGTTGCAGCACTGTCACATGTATGTGCGTGAATATGTGTATTTCAGGACAGTTTATATTTTATATTTGATCTTCTTATAAGTACCTTCTTTTCTTTGGCCTTTTCTCCTCACTGTTTGCTACTCGATAATTACACCCTGCTGTGATGATTAGAAATGTCTTACATGGATTTTCTTAAAGTTACAGAATAATAAAATCATAGAATCTTTTTGGTTGGGAAAATTCTTTAAGATCATAAAGTTGAATGGTAAACCTGGCACTTCCAAGTCGACCAGTAAACCATGTCTCTAAGCACCACTTCTATACGCCCTCCAGGGATGGTGACTCAACCACTTTCATGGACAGACTGTTTCAATGATTGATAAGGCTTTCAGTGAAGAAATTTTTACTTAATATCCAGTGTAAACCTCCCTTGACACACCTTAAGGATGTTTCCTCTTATCCTATCATTTGTTACTTTGGAGAAGAGACTGACACACACCACATTACAACCTCCTTTAAGGTAGTTGTATAGAGCAATGAAGTTTCCCCTCAGTTTCCTTTTCTCTGGGCTACTCCCCCACCCTGTTCTCTCAGCTACTCCTCATAAGTCTCGTGGTCTAGACCCTTCACCAGCTTCATTTCTTTTCTTTGGAGACACTCCAGCACCATAGTGTCCTTGTAGTGAGGGGCCCAAACCGAAACACTGTATTTTAAGTGTGGCCTCACCAGTACCAACTACAAGCAGAAGATCAGCTTCCTAGTCCTGCTGACTACACACTATTTCTGATTCAAGCCAGGATGCTGTTGGCCTTCTTGGCCACCTGGGCACACTGCAGGTTCATATTCAGCTGGCTATTGACCAACAGCCCCAGGTCCTTTTCCACAAGGCAGTTTTCCTGATGCTTTTTCTGAAACCTGTAGCACTGCATGGGTTTGTGCATGTCTGTCCAAGTGCAGGACCCTGGCACTGAGCCTTGCTGAACCTCATACAATTGGCCTCAGCCCACTGATCCGGCATGTCTAGATCCTTCTGTAGAGCCTTCCTACCCTCAAGCAGATCCACACTTCCACCCAACTTGGTGTCATCTGCAAATTTACTGAGGGTGCACTAGATGCTTTTGTCCAGGTCATTGATAAGGTGTGGTGAGGCCACACCTTGAGTACTGTGTGCAGCTCTGGGCTCCCCACCATAAGAAGGACATTGAGGTCCTTGAGCAAGTGCAGAGAAGGGCAACCAGGCTGGTGAAGGGGCTGGAGGGAACTCATATGAGGAACAGCTGAGGGAGCTGGGGCTGTTTAGCCTGGAGAAGAGGAGGCTGAGGGGAGACCTTATCACCACCTAAAACTACCTGAAGGGAGGTTGTAGAGAGCTGGGCGATGGTCTCTTCAGCCAGATGACAGAAGATAGAACAAGAGGAAATGGCATGAAGCTGTGCCAGGGCAGCTTTAGATTGGATATTACAAAAAAAATTTTACTGAAAGAGTTGTCAGGGCCTGGAACAGGCTGCCCAGGGAGGGGGCTGAGTCACCTTCCCTGGATGTGTTCAAAAAAGGGTAGATGAGGTACTTAGGGATATGGTTTAGCTTAGGATAGGAATGGTTGGACTTGATGATCTTCAAAGGTCTCTTCCAACCTTGTGATTCTGTGATTCTGTGATTCTGTGATATTACACAGAACTGGAAAGTCCTGCCTAGCAGCATATTTCTTTCATTAATATTTAATATACTGGAAGTGTTGTTGTAATCAAGTTACTTTTTTTAACTGGGAATTTTTTGTTTGCTTTGGTTGCCACTTTTCTTAAAACCATTTAAAATATATTAATTTGTCTATTTAAGGAGGATCATTTCAGATGTAGTTGCCCCTTGTACACCTGAACCATGTATTACACTGAGGTGGATGCATCTCAATTTAAATTGCAATTATTTTTCCTTAAACTTATTGCTAACAAACATTTTCTGCCTAAATATATTTACATTGCCTACAACAACAACAAAAGATAAGATGGGCATTTTGATGTATAAATTTTTTAAGAGCTGTAGATATCACTATGTTTTAGACAATCTGTAAAATCATCAAAGCAGCAGCATGTGATCAAAAGCTCTGCTTTTATGAGAAATGATTAAATGGATTCTATTCATATTTCTTTTCTATTATCTATTTCAATTTTTATCTATCATTGTTATCATCAGGAACACATTCAAACTCAAATTTCTGTTACCTACGCAGCAACAGAATGACAAACTGGAATGACAGTCCTCCAGTCAGAACTGTTTACTGTGCTTCATTAGAGCAGCACTGTATAAGTGAAAAGAAGCAAGGAAACACGTCAAGAGGTTTTTTATTGTGTCCTACAACCCTGCTTAGTGGAACCCACTACTGATACCATTCTAGTGCCTGTTCTTGCTCACTACTTGTCCTGTTAAAGAGGCAGATGAAAATCCTTCTTTACCGTTGGTGTTTCAAGGTACATCCAGGTTTAAAAATTTAATGTTTCCCTCATCTAGTATATAATTTTGGAAAATATGTTCTGATTTCTCAGGGCAAGACTTTTATTTCTTACCACAGAGACAACTCCTGTGTTCCTAAGGCTGGACATTACAAGAATTGTCTATAAATGAGTCTTGCATTATTGAAACTCAACACACTTTAGGATTGCTTCAGTTTTAAGTGCTTTAGAGACATGCAAACCACTGTTATTTTCTGTTTTAAAACCTTGAGATTTTACCTTTTTTACACCTGAATCAAAATTACTTAGAAGAGGAAAGGAAAGAAAAGAAAAGAAAGTGTGGAACTATTTACAATTTACAAAACTTCCAAGACATGAAGAATATATTTTGTATTTACTTTTCAAAAAGAGCCAGTTATCTATTAGAGTGACTGTGTAACCTGTGAAAGAGGTAGCCCCTCCTCCTGCCTCCAGACAATCAGGAATATGTATGTCTAATGACTGTTTTCTTGAACATATTCTCCTGACACCTACACAGCACCTATGAGGTGATTTAGCCCAACAGAGATATAAAGCAAGGGACAAGTGTCTAGGTTTTTATAAGCACTATCGAAACTGAAGCTTGTAAGTCTACAGACATTTCTGTCATTGGCATTGCTAACCTAAGCAATTCTTGCTTTCCTGATGGTTTATTTGTGTCCTTGTGTCTTCCTGTCACTGGTAATGACAAATCACATTTCAACCTAGCAATGTGATCCATCTTGTGTATTGGGTTTTTTTAAGACATCTTGTGCAAATTTAGTCATAGAGTAATTTCATTCCTATTATGGCATTAGTCAGGCTTTTCTCTGTCCAATATTCTGCAATAAAAAACGAAGTTGCTGCTGCATTTTCTTTCTTTTTTTTTTCCTTTTTCCCCCATAATTAGATCAATAATGGGATGATAGTCGCTTCCTTCAAGCATCGTGTTTGGCAGAGAGGTACTCAGGGAGGTGGAAGAGAACATCTTTTTAAAATATCTGCCTTGAGGTACTGGGTTGGAATGCATCAATGTGTGATCTGAAGGTATTAATGTGTGTTTACCAACTAAATTAAACTCTTTTTTTTTCTAGCATTTTTTTCACATGATACTTCCCATAGCTTATCACATTTCTCACTTTGTACTGTACTGACACTCTGCATCAAGGAGGAACAATGGGACTTTGCCCAGGTCTTGTTTCTAGAAACACGTATGTCCAGGCGATACAGGTACATCCATCTGTGATATCTTGCATATCTAAGGATTTCCCAGTGGCCAGCTTCAGGCGTAGCCGCCCTTACAGCTTTCAGGTGTAAGTACTTTTGAAATGTTTGCTCTCTTTACAATACCAGATATCAATTTGAATACAAATCCTGCACTGTTTGCTCCATCTCAGAATTACACCCCAGATATAGCACAATTCATTCAATATTATCTTTCTGCACTTAGTTTCTCGGGCATATGGACTCATGTGGCAGTTTTTCTGACCCTGAAATATTTGGGATGAAGAAACAGTTTAGAAATTACAGTCCACTCATGCAATGCAGAACTTCACACAGACACCTATGGCAAAGTTCAGCGTGAGTGCACAAGTAGCCAAGATTGATTGACTGTGAATTACTAAGAAATAGGATTTTTGACTCATAAAGACATAGTAAACTATCACCACATATATGCACCTTATGCTGGTGAAGAAGGGGAGTCAGGGAACATATGAATCCTGTGGAACTATTTAGACGGGAGTCATATCTAGAACTAGTCCTGCCAAAGAGAAATTTCTAGCTGGCTATGATAAAACAGCACAAGCTTATCTTAAATTTACGGGTTACCTTAAGCATAAATGAATGCAAAAATGACACTAAGACAGTAGATAGAAAACAAACATTGCAGCCTAACTCTACTTCTTCCAAAATTTTTTTTCAGCAGAACTTGTTTTAAAGTCTTGAATATTTACTGGGTGTTTGTTGGGTTTGGTTTGGTTTTTTTTTTTCATTATAGAAGATTCTGCGTTTTGTTCTTTAAAATATTTATATAAGATATAAGTAATCATAATAATTATAGAAAGCATGCGCTTCTGGATATTTGATACCTTTCATGTAGCAACCGCTCCCCAGAAAATCACTGTTTCAACATTTATATGGCTATTTCATCTTCTAATTTTGACATCACAGTGAAGACCTGCTTAGGTGAGTTAGCTAAAGATTGTCTTTTACTTCTTCAGGTGGATACAGTTACATAGATTATAAAATAGAAAGAACACAGTCCAAACCATAATCATTCCCTGATAAGAAAAAAATCCATGGCTGAATAGACTAAGCTTACTGAAGCACCAGTGAATTCACAAGGTTATGCATAAGGAGCCTTAGGTTTTTCCAACAGTACTAAACTTTTATCCTTTAACTCAGCTTTGTAAGATTACTTTTTCAACTAAGTCTTTCTTCAGTCCACAGGTAAAGATGCAAGACTGAGATTCCATATTTGTACAATGCACTTGAGTCTTTTCAATGGGCAGGAAGAATCACTACATACTATTCCAGAGGCACATCTAAGATCTGAAGTGCTACATGCCATTATAACTTAAAAGTTCTTCATACAGAAAAGCATTCCTCAGCGGGAAAGGATAACAGTAAGATAAGGGTGTCAGATGAGGTCAGCGAGACTACTCAGAAGACTTCAATTCCTGAATAAATTGAGTCCATAGAATTTTTTAATTTAAATCAACTATAGCAAAGAGATTTCCCTTAGGTACTACTATGCAGTGATCTCACTTATGCAATATGTTACATTGTGATATTCTCTTGGTTGCCAAGCAGTCAAGAATGAGTGTAAAATTAAAAGCTTCAGAGAAAAAAAAAAAGCTAACTTTTTTTTTAAATTTAAATTAAACTAGACGAGCTGAAGTATATACCAAAAGAGGCATGCTACCATACATCCCCAGCCAACTTCGCTTTCCACTTCATTTAGTACAGAGCAAAACTTTACATCTATATAGTTTTATGAAATAAAATTTAGGTGTTTGAGAAAGACTTAATTTCTTTCCTTTTCAGTGTGATAAACATGCATGTATTACACTATGAATATGTTGGAAATCCAACATTAATCCTTTCAATTTTCTTTCCAGGTTTGGGTTTTTTTTACTTCAGAACCCAGTATTTTCCAATATACTTGGCTGTTCCTACTCTATTTCTGCTCTCTCACATTTTCTTATTTACACTGTTCTAGAAAAGTGTGTTCTTGATGAACAAAAATAATTCTTGTCCTTATTTTGAGACTTTAAAAAGTAAAATTATTTAGATGTTGTCTTCAGTGTCTACTCAAGGGGTTAATTAATTTAGATCCTTCTTTTAAAATCCCAATTTCATATAAAATAACAGAGTTCAAATATACCTGTGCAGCTTCCAATTACAATAATAGATTGAGATTACTAACTATTGCAAGTGCTCGTTTTGAATCTATCTTATTTGAAACAGAAAAAAGTTACATAAATGTTATAATTATATGATTTGGAAAACCAGGATTATTTGGTACGAAGGAGAATTCAGGATCCTGACAGGAAAAGTGTGGTATAACTGCTGTGATACGATTAAAAGAAGTAATAATTTGATTTTAAGTGGTAAGATATCACCTAGCAGGGTTGTTTTTTTTTTTTTTTTACATTGTGTATTTGCTGTGAATTTATTATATGTATCACAGAAATGCAGATCTCCAAATGATCACAAGGATCTTCTAGGTGCTTCACAGTCACAGAACATACTAAATTCTCCCATCCACAGCTTGTACTCAAAACTGACAAACAAAAGCAAGTCAGTAGGATACCTCAGACAACCACAGATGAGGTGAGCAAGAGGTCACTTTGAACTAACCTTATCACACCTGAGTTTACTACTTTCTCAGACATCAGATTCTATATGCAAATATGGGCAATACCAACCCAGTTCCATCAGAAAGAGTCAATTTGAACACGGTGTCACTAAAAATTGAATCAGATCTTTTTTACCAAAGTGAGGTAGTAAAGTCTACGCTTGATGGCTGTGAGGGGGAAAGGCAACTTTCAGCCAGAAGGTGCTGAACAGTAGTGAGGAGAACAATCTCCAACTGACACAGATGCACTTGGAAAAAAATCCAAATGAATCACAAGTACAGCAATAACAGAAGAAATCTGATGAGCTGAGGTTACCTGACTGCTGGATTAGAGTATTAACCAAAAAGCCAAGCTACTTCATTTTGTACACTATACTAAACTATGTTAAGATGTATCTAGGTTCTAGTAACAATTACATCTTTCTGAAAAATTAATAATTTAACATCAGTTTTCTTCCTCTGGAATTTTTTCCCCAGTTTACTGCTAAGTAAGATAGATGCCCTGGTCAAGGTTCTTTCTGCTGCTTTCTTTGTTTCTCCTGATAATGCTTCTTATTTAAAAATACTTTTGCAGTCACGGTTTCAGATGAGAAGCTTTCCTTCCTTATTAACATGAAAACATTTACTTTTAAATTTATTTTCCATCATCACAAGCTATGGAAGCATCTACTGTACATTATGCAAAATAAAATAAAGTTGCAAAGTCAAACATTTAAATAATGTTTTTTTGCAATTAGAGATGTGCTGAGCATTTCAAAACAAAAACAAGACAGAGCCATCCATATCCTGTGCCAAGATCATTCCAAAACAATTTGCTTTTATAAAAACAGGTTGGAAAACACTACTTCCAAGAATAAAAAGCAATTACTTTTAAGAAGCCAGTGAGATCCGGGTTTTGATGTTTGCTGCTGAAATCTCTAGCAGTTAATGAGTCACATTGCTTTGTTTCAGTCACCTTGCCTTGACTGATTCAACATAACATGACACATACCATTGAACAAAGTCAGCCAGAAAATGGGAACACATGTATTTTATGGAAAACTGAGCTTGAAGTGGAAAAGGTTGTTTATACTATCTGTACTGAAAAACAAATAAATTGTGCTCAGGAATTTAGGGACCTCCTTGGTAATGTAAAGTGAAGGAGTGAATATACTTCACCCTGGTACAGGTACTGTAAGATTTTATTTTCTTTTATTTTTTTTCCTAGAAATAATGTAGTTGGTATTCCACAGATCCAGATAAGTGTAGAGTCAATAAAAAAAATCTATCTCTACATGCAGTAGGAATGTCACTTCCTAAACAGTTTAGATGCATATTGCTAAAAGCTGAAAGCATCTTTAACTGCCTGTTCTTTCTCTTTTAATTTCACCCAACAGAAGGAAGATTAAAAAGTTATAGACATTGGCAAAAAGTAGCATACTAACTGTAGAGACTTTAAATACAAAGTATAGCATAATCTCAGACCATTAAGGATCCCTGCAATGGGAAGCCAGGCAAAACTTGACCTTCTGGGAGCCAAAGCCATCTAGCAAATACAGGATGCTGTAGGCTGTGATCACAGGACTGTGGTGAGAAACCCTGTGATTTTCTGGCAAGTCTGAGAGGACATTTCTTACATATATTTTTGATTAACTTGCTTAGAAAATTTCTGCATGCATCATATGCACATAGGAGCTTAATATTTAATATTGCCTTAATTTCTCTTTCAGACTAGTGTTGGGGAAGGTACAGCTATATTACCACATAATTATCAATACATTATAGCATATGAATGAGTCTCATAAATCACATGCTGAGAAAGCTTAAGTTGACCAAAAATTTTAAATTCAATTTATATCCTAAACTAAGAAATTGAGTCCTATTCTGAAATAGTTCCACGATCAAAATAGTATGTACAGGTACTTCGGCAATATTGTCAAGGGTGAATAGCAAAATCACCTTGAAAAAAAGAGTAAAGAAAAAAAGGCCATAACCAACAATGACTAAAAGCTCACTGAGTGAACAAAGCTTTATTTTATTCTGCCCACTAATGAATAATAACATTAAACAGTGGCTTAGAGCTATAGTTGTTCCAAACTATGTTTTGCAAAGATACACACAAGCAGAAGAAAAAAGTACAGAGATCCTTAAAAAACAACAAAAAAAACCAAAAAACGGCTTATTTACCACTCTGTTTTTACCTCACAGGGTTGTGCAAGTTTTTTGAAGTGTTAACTTCTAGCAAATATGATCTATGTGCTGATTTAAGAAAATATCCATGAAATGAAGAAAAAAACATAAAGGGCATACTAAACTTTTAATCACAGTTAAAGCTGAAGAACAAAGATTGCAAATTATGAATGGTACAAAACTGCTTTTGTATAAACTTGAATATGAGTTTTGTTCCCTTGAAAATTAACAAAATGGGCAAAAAAGAAACTGAAGATGTGTTGTACTGCTGTTATCACCAGCTGCACAGTTTATTGTTTGTCATGGAAGTTAGGACTTTAACAGTGAAGTGGCAATGATTGTATCTTGCTATCCTGGATTATCAAGATTTTTTTTTTTTTATAGCAAGGGATCAGTCCTCAGCCCAATTTGTGTGAACATCAGGAGAATATAAATAGCTTATCCAAGGACAGCTCATCCTGAAATTATGATTCAAAAGTTAACAGTGGATATCTTGAGTTGCTTCAAGGGACTGAGATTCACAATTGTGTATTTATGTATATACAGGTCTCCAATTTCACCAAATATTCTTCAGCAGAGATTAGTTTCCTGAACTCTATACAAACACTCTGCTACAGCCTCAGGGGCCACCTTAGTATTTACACTGCAGAAATCTTTGGACTTTCATATTTGAATAGTCTGAAGTAAGGATGCTATGGTGATTCTATCCATTTACTAGTTTTGCTTGAGGATAAAAACTGTTTTATCTGAACGTTTGACTCCCTGCTTGAAGTTAAAATTGTTGACAATGAATAGAAAATGCTCAAATTGCCGAAACCAGAGTTGAATGTTAAGCATGAAACACTTAGGGTTTGTTTAATTTTCATTTATCTCATTTATATCATTTTGATAAACATTTTAATTATATTTATTTCAAAATAAAAAGTTAACATTATCAAACATTGCAAAGTGTATTGCATTTTTATCGCTAAAAGTAGAATTCATCATGACTGTGTATATACCTTTGGCGCATTTCAAATGGCATGTCCAAGCATATACATTACAAATTTAAAAAAAAAAAGGGCATGTTTTCATCACTAGTGAGGATATGCTTGGAATTTTCAATCCTCCAATTCTAGATGCTTTGTAATCACAGAATCCAGACAAGATTTCCCATAGTAACCTTCAAGGAAGGATGCATCAAACACTCCAGTCAGCAACCTTGTTTATGATCTGGTGCTTTGTTTCCTTTGACCTCTGCAGTACAATATTTCCCTGTCTCAGACATCTGAAACAGATACCCACTCTTAGCCTTTGGCTATATGATAAACACGCTATGAAAACTGAGTATTTTTAATATACCTTGTAAACCCTGCTGTGTGTTTCAGTAAGAAATATTTTGTAATTATTCAGGTACCTTACAATCACACTTAAGGTGAGGCAAATAAATACGAAGACAAAAGTATTTATAATGTCAGTAATGAACAAATTGACAGACGATCTAGTGAAATGAAGCACACAGTCTTTTATTCTAAGGTAAAACCAGGAAGATGTGTTTCCTCCTTATCTGACTGATTGCTGTCTATTGTCACCATAAGGTGGATGTTGGGATTTCAATTTTGGCATGTACCTTGCACCTCCAGATGCCCTCTGAAGAGCACATTTGGGACCAAACCTCAAAGTAAAGTTAGAGCTAATAAGAACACTTTTAGTCAGGTATATTCAACTCTTATTTTTAAAGACTTTGATTACAATAATATAAATAAAAAGACTATTGTCTTTTGCAAAAACAACTACAGGTGTGAATCATCATTTTCACCTTGGATGATCCACTGTTTCTCATTTGCTTATATCTTGTTCTCAAACCAAAGAACCTTTGATGTATGTAAAAATCTACGTTCCTGTTATCTTTTGTACAAAGACAAGAAGTCCGTTTTGATGGGTGTTGCAGTTTTGCGCAGCTTGGTTCTAGTGGAGAAGGGGGACTGCAGGGGTGACTTCTGCAAGAAGGAGCCAGAAGCTCTCTGCAGGCCCCACAGAGCAAACACCAGCTGGGCTCAAGGCCGAAGTCATTGCTGACCAAGGCCGAGCCCATCAGCGACGGTCATCGTGCCTCTGGGAATCACACTTAAGAGAAAAAAAAATCAAGCAGCTGCTTTTTGCCACCAGAGAAGGGAGTGAGATGATGTAAGAAACTGTGCAGACACCAAGGCCAGGGAAGGGCAGAGGGGAGGAGGCACCCCAGGTGCTGGAGAGAAAGATGCCTCTGCAGCCCATGGAGAAACCCATGGTGGAGCGGGTGTCCCCCTGCAGCCCATGGAAAAGGCTGAGACCCCACCTGCAGCCCGTGGGAGGCCTCATGCTGGAGCAGGTGGAGACATACGGGAGATGCTGTGACCTGCGTTGGAGCAAGCTTCTGCCAGCACTCTCATGGAGAGAGACAGAGACACAGCGATGGGCAAAAGAAGGTCCACACCAGCACACCAGAGCAGGTTTGATGAAGCTAGGCTGTTGACCCCATGGAGAACTAGGACTGAGAGACATTGTGCTTTATGACTGCCCACCATAGCAGTGACCCACGCCAGGGCAGCTGGTGAAGAGCTAAAGCCCTGTGGGAAAGGACTTATTTTGGAGAAGGTCATGGACTGTCTCCCATGAGTGGGACTACACGCTGCAGTGGAAGAGTGTGAGGAATGCCACCTCCCCCTGGCTAAGAAGGAAAACAACTTGTGAGAAACTGACTGAGACCCCCATTTCCCCCATTCCCTGCGCCTCCTCATGCCACAATGGGGGAGAGAAGGGAAAGAAATCATGACTAAAGGGAAGTCTACTAAGAAGAAAAGGGTGGGGGGAGGTGCTTTAAGATCTGGTTGTGCTTCTCATTACCCGACTATGGTGTCACTGGGTGTGCAGTGCGGTGTCATAAATTAGAGTTTTCTTTCCTTTCTTCTGTGCTGAGTCTATTTTGCCAGTGACGCTGCTTGTGGAATGATCTCTCTCTGTCCTTACCTCGACTCCTGAGCCTCTCAATATATATTTTCTCCCCTGTTCAGCTGAAAAGGGGAGTGATAGAGCAGCTTTGGTAGGCATCTGGCCCCCAGCCACCACAATGGGTTTTGTAAAGTATCATGGTTCCAGAAAATAATATACTCTATACTATGAATCATTAACTTTTATCCAAATCACTAAGCTGTAAGGGACAATTCTGCTAAAAACAGCACTTTTCCTCTACTGACCTAGTGATGGCTTTTTTTTTTTTTTTTAGAGAAAAAATGTCAAATTCTAGATTATTTGATACCAAGATATTAAATTCCACACCCACTGTTTTTATGTCATACAGTATTTGCTAAAAACATAGAGGCAAACATGGACTTTTAGCAATTAGTGCTTTTGAGGCTCTTATCTGCAAGTCTACAGAGGCATTAGCTGCTACAAATTGTTCAGAAAGGACAGCAGGGATAATTCCTACCATGAGAAACCGAACAAGCACATTACTCAAACAAATGTTTAGTCATTAGAAAAAATAGATATGTCCTTCAGAAAATAAAATAAATCAACACAAACTTGAGATAACCTGTCAAGTAGCATGAAGTCAGATAAAGCTTTGGTTATTGCCAGTGCTCAAGTCTGATTCCGCTCAAACCACGAAAAAACAAGAATAAAAGTTATAACAGAGAAGTGGCTTACATGAAATAGAAAGACAAATCATATTCTCTTCAGTGAATTTAAGAGGAAGAGGTTTGGTTAAGGATTTTTTGTGTTGGTTTGATTTTGTTTGGGTTTTATGGCTTTTTTATTTTTTGGTTGTTTGGTTTTGTGTAATTTTTGGTGGTTTTTTTTTTTTTTTTTTTGGGTGAGGGGATGGGTTGTCTGTTTGTTTGTTCTCCCCTTTCCCTCCAAAAATAACCTGAATGGCATATCATGAAAAACATTGGGACTATGCATGGTTATGCTCGTTCTATTGACTTTTCACACCTTTTCATGCTCAGGATATGAATGGAGAAGTTTCAAAATTAATGGCATTAGATCAATGATGCTTCATTTTACTTGATAGCTTCTTTTTTGCCTATATTCTTCAAAAATGATCATGATCTCAGGACATCTTTAAGGATGAAGAGAAGCCAGTGCTGTTCACATTTAGCCTAATCCCTCTGCACCTTCCCTATACCAAGTAGACAGGCAAGCAATGGCCATTCCCTCCAATAATCAGTTCCACAGCCCTTCTGTGATGATATCTTGTCTTTCAGCATCACAGCCATGGGAAGATTTGCATTATTTCCAGGGATATCGAACAGGTTTCTCTCCTCCATTTAATCCTTTGCTGTAAAGTCTCACTTGCAGTGGCCCTAAAGGAAGACAGAGAGAGTCAGAGAGAGAAGATGCCTTTTAATTATATCAAGTACATTGAATTTCTGAAGAGTAAAAAAAAAAAAAGTGTTAGCAATTTCTAAATAAATAATCTCTGATAAAAAATGAAAGATAGCATTCACATCATGATCTTATTCAAATACAATTTCAAATTAAAGAAAAAGTTTAGAAAGTGTATTAAGAAAATGTCACATTTTCATAAATAATGTCTGTAAAAACATTATGAATCGTTTCAAAATTTGCAGGATATCTCTCTAGTCTGTAAACTGAGGAGGACTAGTTTATTCCTAACACTTCGGTTTTAGTAAATGGGAAGAATGGGAAAATGCTCAGAGACGTGGAATTTTCCTATCACAGATGAGAAACAACCAGAGCACCATTCTCTAAACAGCATGCTATTGTTTTGTATTTCAGGTCTCTTGGGGTTTTTTTGGTAAATACCACTGAAAAAATTGTATTGAGGAAGGAAATACAACATGTGCATAATAATGAAATATGTATATTTGAGAAGTGAACATAGGATAAAATTATTTATTACAACTACAAAGACCATGATGTACAGTTCAATTCCTTAATTCTGAATTCATTGGTAGGTGATTCATTTTACACATTACAAGGATTCCTAAAGCACACTTGAGCTATTTACTTATTCTGATTCTCAAATTCAGTTCACACATAAGAATATCTGCATGCAAATCTGTGATAGCATTTTTACCTTGAAAATTATATTAAGGTAATGATTCAGTATGACAAAAAATATTCATTATTTGGACTTACTGTATTCTTATTCTTTCTATATGCTTTGAAACCTACCATTACATTGCAGCATTATTTTAAATGCACAAGTTTGCACTTGGTATTCAAGAAGATATTCAAACCAGCGAATGTATAAATGTAAAACAATCTGGTCTGATCACAACACCTTTTGATAAGATTTGTGTTATTATTTTTGGCCTGGCACTTTTATTCAGGCATTCAGATTCACCTACTTAAAAGCCAGATCACAGATGATAAAAAAATATGATATGCACAAAGCTGAGAGGAACATCTATTCCAGTGAGACAGACAGCTCTTGATTCTGAAAGAGCAGGACTTGAGCGATGTTCTGACAGAGAGACAATATATTCTGAACAGTGACTAAGTGAAAATCGAACACTTATTCAGCTTTGACTGCTCTTTAAATATACTCACTATGTTATCGGCTTGTTTTACTGACAGAACAAAGTTGTCTCTAGATTGCATTGCATTTTGTGCAATCTCAAGAGGTTTGTTTACAAATTTCTAATTAGGTGCACCCATGAAATCCTACCAGAGCAAGGGAATTATGCAAAAGTCAGAGTAGATAATTTGAAGGCAGTCTTATCATATGGGTATAAATGAGGCCAGAAGCTGTCCTGCTGAATCTTATTACCTTGGCAGTGATTTGCTCAAGGAAAATCTTGATTTGATTTTCAGATTTTAAGGTTGAATTTACAGGGTGGGTAGATGGAAAACATGCTCCCAATGAATTTGGAGTAAATCTAAAATATGTTGAATGATATCTAACCTTAATAAGTTGGTATAATCTTTTCTTTAGGAAGTATGTTATATTTCAAGAAATAAGTGTGAAATCTGACTGCTTTTTAGATTCATTAACCAATATACAGAATACATAATTTTTAATTGTTACATTACCAGATTCAGAATGTTAGCTTGAATCAATTTCAGATGACAGTCCATACTTGTTGCCTTTTCTAAACGGAGTCTGTCTCCATCTTTCCAGTCTCGAGTTTTCCACTTTACTTAAGGTATCAAAAGATTGATAGATATCATTATCTATGGAGCTGGCTTTCTAAGCAGTTTTTAGAACATGTCATGAGACAAAAGCCTTAAAGATCTAATATTCCCGCCTGTCTACATATCTGTTTAGTCATCGAAGGAAGTTAGGTTGATATGGTATCATTTGCTCTTGACAAATCCCAAGCATCTGTTCTTCATCTTCTCATCTCCTAGATGCTCACAGAAAGTTTGGTTGTTTCTATGTTTTTGAAAGAGCTACATTACTGAATAATAGTTACCTGTTCTCTCACATTTTTAAGGCATGACCTTAGTATGTAACATTGTGGAGAGTTATTATCTTTCATATGTTTTAAAAGGCTGTATCAATATCAACAAATAGATAATGCCTCACATTGTTGATACCAGGAAATGCAGTTTAAGAGTATTGAATCTGTAGAAACAACAACTGCATGTGATGAACACTCAGAATGTACATGTTACAAATCTTGGCAGGATATTGACAATCTTCTTAGCCTGTAATCTGAATGTCCAAGAGGACATCAGGTGCATTTTTGGAGTGCACATTTAAGTTAACTTCTGTTTGAAAAGAAACCAGTTCAGCTGCTCTAAGATCATTATGCTATCTCAGCCAAAGTGCAGTTAATTGATGATTGGTACATTCAGTTAAAAAGCTCATTCTTCATTTGAAATACAGTA